>NW_020214324.1:3174-6391 GCF_003070985.1 Temnothorax curvispinosus
TTTATTAACCTTTTCCTATCTACTGTTTCAAATGCTCGTTTAAGGTCCATAAAAATTACACCCACCATATCCCTTTCACTAATTATTAGTTTCCATTCATCTATAATTGTTTGAATCGCCGTTTCACAGGAATATTTCTTTCTAAACCCCGACTGATGCTCTGTTATAATCCCATTATTTTCCAAATACGCTTCAATTTGTTTTTTAACTACTAATTCTAACACCTTCTCATATATAGGCAGCATATTGACAGGCCTATATTCACTCGTTTTTTTAGCCTTCTCTACTTTTGGGATCGGTATAATCGTGGATGTTTTCCAGCTGTCCGGAAAACATCCTTTTCCTAAGGAACTATTTATAACATCCACAAATTTTTCTTTTATTACCGGAAACGATGCTTTTAATATATCACTACTTATTCCTTTTTCTGTGCCTTTTTTCCTTGGAAGTTCCATGACAATTTTCTTAACTCCTCTATGCTAATCATCTCGAACTTTTCCATAGTTTCTTTACTTTCTATATTATTATCTGTGATCTTTTCGTCTGTATCCTTTATGGACCTTATTACACTATCAATACTTTGTATATAATACATGTTAAACTTATCTGCTATCTTTTGTCCCTTAATGTTGTCTAAAATTTCAAAATCTACCTCCTCAACTTTTTTAGTGCCCATTGGTTCTCCTCTAACTATTTCCTTCAACGTTTTCCACATAGCCGTAGGGTTTTCCTTATTACAATCTATCATAATTTCATAATATTCTTTTTTCTTTTCTCTAATTAATTTTACTACTGCATTTCTTTCAATTTTAAATTGCAACCAATTTTGCTCCGTATCGTCATACAGCGCCTTACCATATGCTTCATCTCTCCTAGCCGCTGCTTCCCTTATTTCGTCCGAGTACCATTTCTTTCCTTCCCATACTTTCGGTATTCGAAAATTTTTCTTAGGTGCTATAATGTCCAACGCATCTACTATATCGTCAATCATTTTCTTCGCTTTTATATTGACATCGGCATTTATATCTTGGTCTTGCTCCATTTTCTTTCCTATCAGACTAACAAATTCATCTATATCAAATTTACTATAATCCCTACTCTTGAATATTTTATATTTATTCTCGGCTATACTCATATTAAATTCGACTCAACCACGCATGATCTGTTATTTTAGGCTTATGAACTACTTGTACTCCTACTCTATTATTCGAGAAAAGCAAGTCTATCATTGTTTGACTACTCCTCACGATCCTTGTCGGCTTATTTACATACTGTTTCATACCTAAACTCTGCATTATCGTTTGTAGTTTTTTTGTATAGAACGAATCTATCATAAAATCCACATTAAAATCTCCTATTACCATACAATCTCCCCTAATTATTAGTTCCTCCACGACATCCTCTAGGAATCTCACAAACTCACCATCTGATGCGCTCGGTGAATGATACACCACCATTATCACACCTTTAAATAACTTATCATTTACTCCTATCGCCGCACACCAACAGTTCGCAATTATCTTCTTTATCAAAACTACCTCATACTTAATATCCTCTCTTACATACAATACAACACCCCCTGTGTTTCTATTTTCCGCATCACATCTAACTATATTGTAGCCTCGCACACTCACTTCATTGTCTTCAATTTCCGCAGTTAATCTAGTTTCTGACAATGCTACAAACGCAGGGTGCATTTTCTTCATAATTTGGTGTTGTATCTCATCTCCATGCGCAATCAGACTTTGCGCATTTGTGTATAATAACATTTCCTCTTTCTTCTGCCACTGCTACTTAGTATCTTCCCAACCGGCTCTCCTCTTCTCCTCTTGTATCATTTTTTTAAGTGTCGGACATTCCGGGTCAATTGCGTCATGCTCATCACTTATTTTCAGATTATAGGTTTGAATTTTAAGTGCACAATTTATACATTTTTTCTTTGTCGACGTACACTCAGTCGCTCTGTGGTTTCCTGCACACCTGTAACATGCTTCATCTCTGGTACAGTTTCTTGCCATATGATAATATCCCCAGCATTTAAAGCATCTTTTAACATTGATGTGATTAAATACCGGACATTTTTTTCATCCTATATTCAGTTTTCCCTTGCCCAATATTACTTCATGGGTTTCCTCATCTGCTTCAATTATTACTGTACCTTCTTCCCTTCTTCCTCTTCCAGTTTGACTTCCATCCATCTTCCTATCTTTAGTTACTCTCTTCACTATTTGCATATGAATTCCTTCCTTTTTTACTTCCATTTTGTTCTGCTTTTTAATTGCAACAATTAAGTCTTTATCATTTAAATTCATTTCTTCCTCACTGATACCAACAATTTTAATCTTAGGCTTCGATCGCCTCGACTCAGTAACGTTGAAATTCTCACCTAGCCTATCTTGCACTGCGGCTTTTAACTTATCCCTTTCCTCTCCAGTCTCACAAACCAAAATCACTGCTCCCTTACTTCCTTTCTTTAACTTTGTTATTCCCATATCCATATTCTTGATGTCTACCTTCTCCTTTATCATCTTCTTAGTGACCTCACTCTCCTGCTGTCCCTTAGGCTTAACAATAATAATATTTTCCTTCTTTTTTTCTCTAGTTACTTCACTATAGCTCCTCTGCTCTCCCCGTGTTGATCCACATACTCCTCCCCGTATCATACTTCTCATTTCCTCCAGTTCTTGCTTAATGTCTCCCATCTCTTCTCTAATTATCTCCTTGATCATTACTTTTATTTCCTTTTTACACGACATTTTATCTCTTACTTCTTTCACCGTTCTGATGAGCCAATCTATCTTTTTATCCAAGTCAGATGTTCCACTCACGCTCATCGCCTTACCCCCACTCTCCGGCGCCGCACTCGTTTTCGTAGCTCCAGTCATTCTTCCTGTTGTTGGCGCCGTCACTGCCTTGCTAGCATCAAATTTAATGAATGGTCCAGGGCAACTTACATACTCATTGTTCGCATCATACAACTTATGCTCACTTCTGCAACACGGGTGAAAGAAAATTTTGGTGCATGTTTTACACGCTACAACCTGACTCTTTATCTCTTTCTTGCATGACGAGCACAAGTACTCGGTTTTCTCCTCCATACCACACACGGTAATACAGCCGCACGTCGACAGTAGTACGCCTAAGTCCCACCAGGACTCATGCCCATCCAGACATCACTGCACACGCGCAACTAGGCCGAAGGAGCAGTCGAGTGTAG
>NW_020214325.1:0-7100 GCF_003070985.1 Temnothorax curvispinosus
ATAAAATTTCGAAAATGTTAGCTTGGAATTAAAAAGTCAATTTTTCGTAGGATTTACTTGAAGCCTTTTTTTACAGATCTTTTGAAAAGATAATAAATTGTTGCATAAATTTCATAACGCAAGATGTTTAGCTACTATTATTTATATAGTCTGATATTTGTTCTTAATATTATGGTGACATTAACTTGTAATTATATAAAATTATATAAAATTTTTCCAAACGTGTATTGCAAGAAAATTTTATCGTTGTTACACATTATGTATCAAAATTACTCGATAATCTTTCTTTGTGTATCATATTTTATTTAAAACTAGCAGTAGTTAATACATTATGCAAGTTTCTAAAAATAACAATTTCAAAATATAAGTGTATAATATTAACGATAGTGAGATACCTAACCCAGTTTTGCAATATTATAACAATTTATTAATTAGAATATATACAACATGATAATTTTTGTATCAACAATTTGGTATCTATGTGTCGAATATTTTAGATAATGTTTATTAATAAGCAAAAGATTTATGCGTGTATACGTTTGTGTAAGCATAAGAAATGTAAAAAGTTATATATTGATTGCAAATGCGGTATGTCGTACTCTTATACATATAAGCAGAATGTTATATGATATCTTGTACTCGTATGTAAGCAGAAAATTTATAATAAGATTAAACGAGATAATATTTTTTGGGATACTACATTAATATGAGATTGAAAAGGCGCTATATGAAATCAATATTCAGTTTAAAAAATACATGCTTCATTTTAACAAACTTATATACAAGTCATATTCACAATACCTAACAATTCGATAGTTGCCGAAAGAACAAGATGTACCAAATCGTTGGTAGAATAAGTATCGCATATCTGTCTTCTAATTCTCAAATACGTATTAATTTAACCACATAATACATAAATAATAACAAATAAAAACAGGCCAATAGGCACATGCGAGTCAATATTCTAAAAAACTTTGACTTATTTGTCATTTAAATTTTCTAATATTTAAAGTTATCACTTCATGAGAAGGCAATCAAGATTTAATGTTTTGCCATGGCAAATCCCACTCGGTTGTTCTTCATGTCGAAAACCGTATAATAACGACGAATAAAAATGTTGCCCAAAATCCATTCTACTTCATCATTATACGGAATACTTTGGAGCATGCAAATGCATCGGTCTTCTGTGACCTATGAGACATTTGGCATAATATAATATTTCTATTCTAAAAACAATTTAAACCTTTATATAATAATATTCTTTACCTTCCTGACATAATCTTGGCCAGTGAGTCGAAACGTCTTACCACCTATGACGAAACTGATATCGGGCAAATTAGAAATCTCGTCGCACTTCACCTTTAAACAAAGCAGGTCAATGTTAGTGATCCATATTAATAATCCGAACTTATCAAACATTTATTAATTTATTTTAATAATTTATTTAAGATAATTGTGAAAGCTTTCATTAACGAAAAGGATCTATTATTTACTGCTCCATTATTAACACCGATCTCTCTGTAAAGAGTTGCGATAGCCTGCGGTGGTCCACCTATCACAGAAGCGCCTGTGTCGACGATAGCTTGACAGCCTTCCGAGCAAAAGATGTTCTTTTCTGTTTGAATCCTGCAGTGGGATAGCATTACCAATTAGCTGACATATAATCCGCGGTTAACATAAGTCTAATTTAGAAAAAAAAAACTACATACTTATCCATTTTAAATTGCCAGTATTTTTGCCGGGTAACATCCACATACGTCAACTCGCCCACGTAACGAGAAGGATTAGTGTCACCCAATAGCAGTTCACCGTTGGAATGTGAGTTGTGCTTTCTGTATAAATTGTATATTTTTTACATTGCATGGAAAGACAAAGTATGTAATTAAAAAATAGTATTAAACACACGTGAGGCATACGGAAAGATACATACCGATTCAGATAGAAGCTAAAAGTTGGTGCAACGATTTTTTCATAAATCTCGTTTTTGGCGACAGGAGTAGGTGTCTCATTAAAGAGAGATAAGGCGGGATAACCCATCCCCAGAACGCCGTCCCATTGTGACCAAAACATTGTTGGATAGAAATTGAATATCTCTCCGAATGTCTGTGATGTTAGTTTAAAATATCCAATCTACGAAACGTTGATATTATTAATAAATAAAATATAACTGCGCGCGTTTTTTTTTTTTGAGAATAATAGCAACATATGTGCTTTTTGGAAAATTTTCATAGATTATGACTATGATTAAAATTAAATATATCATTTACTTGACGATGACTTACCCTTATGGTATCTATAGATAAATTTCCATACATTCTCGCATGACGGTAAGTAATATTAAAGGGATATCCATTTCTGAAGTATGACAAGGACTTCGTATTGTCGTATTTATTATGTTCCGCTGCAAAAAGTAGTAAATAAAATTAAATCAGTTAATATTGAAAAATCTAGAAATATAAATTTCTCTATATTATTCTAAATATATAACTAACAGTAGTTAAATCATCAAATATATTTATGTTTATATTTTTTGCTTTAACATGTGAGCTGTTCTGTATAAGAAATTATTTGTATCTTTAAAGTAAGTGTGATAAATAATGTAAATAAGAGAGTATGTAAGTATGGAACTTAGCTACATAATATTTACCTTACCACTGATTCGAATCTTTGAAACGGTTGCTTTAAAGATTTTATAACTTTACTTGAAATGTAAATGGAATAGATACAATTCTACACCATTATTCTTATCTTATATTTTTACTCGGTATCAATCATTAAACGAGAAAAAAATTATTAAGATTATTTTAATACTTGAGAAACATTAATTTTTTTAATACAAATGTACACATATAAAAATTAATAGAATGTCGGGGAGGTAGCGATGTTATGATATACTTACAGCAAGCAGGTTGGCTGACGTTGCACTTTTTGGATAGTACCCAGAGACCTGAGTAACTAGTGTCGAAAAGTATTTTAAACTTTTTCGGTGGAGTTCCAATTTCGATAACACCGTAGTATTCGAAATCTTCGTAGTTCGTCAGAACAATCGAGTCCATCTCCGAACGTCGGTATCGTCTAATGGACGATGTCTCGTACAACGGAATTCTTGAAGCAACATAAAAAAAATTCCGTTACATTATATGTGTATGTATACATATATCGTAGAACATAAATAAAATTTTCAAATAATTTATTTGATCATTTTTTCAAGCACCTTTTATTTAAAAACTATTAAAGCCTCAACATTTTGACACTAAGAAATAAATGCTATCTGCATTACGGATTAGAATGTAGTTAGGTATTTTAAGTGAGATTGGTGTCATCATGAAACGAATGATGTCACACGACGCTAATCTCACTTAAAATAAGATTTTTGAAGGAATCCTCAAAGCATCTCTTGTAATTAGTTTGCTCTTTCAAAATGCGTTTGTCTTACAGATTTAATACAATTATGGTATTTGACATTGATTTGATAATTAATTATCGCGAATTCTGCAACGATTCGAAGTAGTTGGAAGCGCGATCTCTATACGATATTATAATTCATCGTGTCGATATAAATGTGGATTGCTTGTATATAACATGTACTCACCTATACGACTCCGCGTTGATTGACGCGAAGTTGATTACCGTGATTACCGTCATCGTCACAAAGAGCCGATACATGTTTCCTGAAGTTCTTGGCGACTGAAGCTACACAAGTCAAAATTGTTTCAGAACCGTTGGAACTGCGAGTCAATCCACAACCGAAACGTACAGACAAAAAACAGGCAGTCAAATTGTTGAGTGTTCCCTTATATACAAATGTGCGTTTATGTCCTTGTGCTTATAAGAAGGTGGGGGCAGGAGGGCAGAAAAACAAGCGAAGCATTCCAAAGCTTTGTGTTCGAACGATATTAGAAATCGCTTCGAAATCTCGGATGGAGAAAAAAGATTTACTAATCATATTTAAGCAACTCGGTAATTGACCAATGCGGGTCAGTTGCCGAAAATTTAAAGATTTTATCAACATAAAGAATTTATGAAATTTACGAATTTTATCAACATAAAAAATTTGTCAAATTTAAGAACTTTATCAACATAAAGAATTTTGTCAGTTTCCAAGAATTTTCTCAAATTTCTAAGAATTCGGGTTTTCAAATCCTACTTTCGTGAAAATCAAAAGTCTTAAAAATTGACAAAGTATTGCAATATAATTAAGAATGATCAGGAGCAAGGTGAAATAAATCATAACTTCAAGCGTAATGAATAAAATTAATCCTGTTAACATTTAAGCTGTTAAAATATCTAATTTGCGTGATAATGGTACGAAATAAACACAACATATAGCAAAAGCTCCAATCAGCATCGCGGAGAGAGAACAACGATAAAATCAATATTTTTTGTAAAGGAAAAAAAGTTCTTTCTACACTGTCTCATAAAAGTTGTATTGCGCCTCTTGCGTCAATCAACTTGTGCATTTCTGCAAAACAGATTTGCCATTAGGTTTTAGCGGACAGGAGATGGACGGACGAGTAAAGAAACACACAGGCACGTTTCCAATATGGAATTAGTGTTGTATATTTTACAAAATAAATAGAATATAAACAATCTAAAGTCGTCTAAAACACAATAGTACGAATTTCGTGGTAAATTATTTCGTGTGTCGTAAAGATAGACGATATATCAACAGGGCGACTCCTTTTTCGCTTTCCTCCACCTCGCGCGAATGGCTCGAGGGCTGAAATAACAGGGGGTGGGGGCACATGGTGGGGGGAATGACGGGGGGCACGGGGGAATTTAAACTAGCCGACCAAAAAATCATCGTCATCCGACCGAGGGTGAACGGTAACCCGGGTAACCCAACCAGACAACGTGTGACGTTTCGGCACGATGGCAACACGTGGTATCAAGGTTGCGATGACATGATTCGCAAAACAGTACTTTTCTCGTGTACCTCAATAATTTCTCGCGCTAAGAGGGAGAGAGAGACACGTGCAATTGTCGGAGAACGATTCGCGGGTGGTTTCGATCGATCGTAAGTTTCTTCGCGGTCGCGTTGGTCGCTTTGAAATAGAGTAAGATGGCAGTTACCGTTATACTTTTACAGTTTAATTGCAGTCGTCGCGCGTTCGCGTCGTATTTTCATCGTAACACTTAGAAGATTGTATGCGGGGAGGGAAAGGGGAGGGCGTACGTGCGGTTCACGTGCTTTCGGAAGCAGGCGTACAAAGATCGTCGCGTGGAGGGAAGAAATCCGAGGTGGATGCGGATCGCGCGTATATAGCACCGGCAATTTAACTAACTGGGATTATTACACGGAGCGTGTGGAATAAAACGTGGCAATTTATACAGATCGTCGTCGTCGAAACGCTCGTCCGGTGTTCCACTTGCTTTTTTTGCCGCCGCAAATATGGAACAGACAACAACGTAGAGCTCGACCCGCTCCGCTCGAGCGCTCGTACGAGCACGCCCGAGCAACGCGATGCGTAAAACTTGGCGGTTCCATCCGGAAAGGAACCAATAAATACGGCAGCTTATTCTTTGATTCATAGATTCTCTGTCTCTCGTTAAACTTAACTTTGTTTATACGATCAATCGTGACGTGTTCGCGATCGTTCGCTTAAATCGTTTTTAGCCCTAATATAGTTAAGCCGAGAAATAATCTTGACGTGTCGGTCCGATCTCGCCGGGAAACGGCGGGTGGCAGTTTACGGAGCACGGTAGTCGAGCTGACGGACGCGTTCTCGTCGACGTAGGCCGGGGCGTAGGACGAAGGAGAGAGAGAGAGAGAGAGAGAGAGAGAGAGAGAGAGAGAGAGAGAGCACGTGGAATTATAATATCACTTGAGTGGCTGGGGCGATCCGATGCGAGGCGCCAATTCGCATTAACGAAACGACGGACCGCGGCATGCATAAATTCTCGCGCGTTTTTTCCCCTTTACTTTTATACTCTCCTCTTTATTCTCTCGCTATCTACTTTTTTTTTTTTAACTCTCTTCTCTTCTCTTTTACCTTACGGCGACGGGTTCCCGCGTACGCGTCGGAAGCTTTTACACGCTATTTACACCGCGATTACGAAGTCACGGACGTTTCGTTGACTGTTGTGACTGCGATCGAAGTCGCACTCGGCCTCGCTTAGCTCAAACGCGACGGAGAACCCCGAGGGTGGTTCCAGCTTGGAGACGAACAGGTTTCCTGATCCGTCACGCTCCTGGTCCCGATTGGCACAGGGATTGCCCGACTGGTGCGTGGGATGGCCAGGCCCGGAGATTGGCCCGAAGTGGGCACGGGCCTCCTCGCTAGTATGACGCGCCAGCTGTAACATCCTGAAATGCAAACGGATCTTCTTTTATTCATTACCTTGCAAGCTATATGACATATTAAGTTTAGAATTTAAAAAATGTTAAACATGATAATACCAATATAATAATACAATCAATTTAGAGAAAAGGCAGTTTTACAGTCAAAATTGGATCTTGATTGCCTAATAATATTATTTGCGTGAATTTATGTAATTTATCACTCCAGCAAATTACGCGCCGTTACTTTCGGACGTTACTTGAAACGTAGTCTCAACCAAAAGTTATAGAACAGATATTATCACATAATTAAATTATATTATCAATATTATTTATAAGCAACAAAAATCTAGTCCTGATCTAGTAAAACAGCCTTTTCTCTAAATTGATTGAGAAATGTGTGCAGATAATATATGTTTAACTATCGAAGAGATAGCGATGTTATGATATACTTACAACAAGCAGGTTGTCTAACCAGGATGCAGTCTTTGGATGGCACCCAGAGATTTGAGGAACCAATGTCGAAAAGTATTCTAAACATCTGCGGTGGAGTTCCAATTTTGATAATACCATAATATTGAACATTCTTATAATTAGTCAGAGTAACCGTAGCCAAACAGAGCTGTATCATATTATTGTCCGTAGAAGATTTTCCAACGGTGTATGTCCTGTATAACGGAATTCTTGAAAAAACATAAGAAAAATTTCATTATTTATACGCATATAAACGCGAATGTACAAATATCATTCAAAATAAATATAAGTTTCGGATATTTTAATTGGTCATTTGGAAGCACTTTATATTTGACAACTATTAAAG
>NW_020214326.1:0-2999 GCF_003070985.1 Temnothorax curvispinosus
AGCCGATTCGACGACTGCAAACTGACCAACGTGAAACTCTACCTAAACTCGGAAGTCTATCCGTACGACGATTTGAATTTGGACTTTGGTAAACACAGATGGGCGATTCTGTACGATATGTACGCGCGTTTCTGCAAGGGCTATTACGGATACGAATATCTCGAGCCGAGTCTCACCGTTTCAACTTTTCTACGTAACGGCCCGTTCGTGATCATCGATTGCTCTCGACAAAACAAATCCGTCAAAAACGCCACCGTGGATGTCAGACTAGAATTCGATTGCATGGAGAACGTACCGCCGAATACCTCTGCGTACTGTCTCATCATACACGATCGCGTGATCGAGTACAATCCGTTGACCAACGTAGTGCGCAAAATAGTCTGAGTGTTCGCGGCAACGTCGACGAAAATTTTTTCTCTCTTTAACTCCCGATACAAATTTATGAGAGGGGAAAAAGAGGGGAGCAGGATATAAAAATCAGAGTGTCGCGAAACGCGCGTCATTCCTCTCGATTCACGCATCGAAGAAAGAGAGATATTTCTTCATGTTTGCACCAACGTTCGTCGACCTGCAAGGTTTCGTCGTCGGGATGAAGTTTGTCGTGAAGGAGGTGGCGGTGCTGAGAAACGGGGTCATTCTGGCGCATTACATCTTTACATGCCCCATGCCGTGGAATCTCCTCACAAAATCCGACAAATCGTGCGCTTCCTGGTTGATTCGCAATCACCATGGATTACGATGGGAAGACGGAAACGTGTCGTACAGCAAGGTGAAGCGTTTAATTACATCAACGGTGCTCGGTGAGGAAGAGGACAACGACGACGACGACGACGAGATGCCGACTCTCGTGTACGTCAAGGGATGTCAGAAACGAGAATGGCTGGTAGATCTGCTTGAGAGTAAAGCGAGAAAAAACCTAAACATCGAGACTCTGGATGCGGATTACGAAGATATCGAATCTTTAAATATTCTAGATGCTACCAATACTATGCGATGTGGAAAACACGTTAAGAATTGCGCGTTGCAAAATGTATTAAAAATATTTAACTGGTGGTCGCGACGCCAGAGAGAATTGTCATCTTTTTAAAAATAAATTTTATACGTATGTGTAAATTTTTTAATGTTTTATTTCTTTTTCCTTTAGTCGATAGTGTACAAAATTAAAGAATAAGTAGGTATACGTGACGAATTCTAACTCGAGAGCTTCGAGGAGGGGGAATGGGGTATCAGTTTTAGACGAACATGTCTGAACATGTTTTGCGGTTGATGTCATGCGGAGGGGAGAGGGGGAGGGGGGGTATACGTCTTAATAAAAAACATCCTACCTTAGTCCCCTCTCCTAAAATTCAGAGCGCTGATTGCGCGTTACAGAAACATTAACTTCCCCTTCCTTCATCATAGTTTTGGAAGGGTTATAGTGGGTGCTGTCGCGTATACTCGATTAATTTTATACGACTAGTCTCGTATCGGCTGCTTGTGCGAACGGTCCGCTTCTCATAACCGAGAGAAAAAATGTATTCCGTTGGAGGAAGCAACGGCGGCAACAGCGGCAGCAGCGGCAGCAGACGTATGAATTATTACGTGCCGATTCCCGATGTTGAAACTCCAACGTGTGAAAACAAGTAAGTTTTGTATAATTTATAGAGCTTTATATTTTTTTATATCTTTTTTGCGAATTGTATTATTTTGAAAGTAATCTCATTATTTTTTTCTACAGCATTTCGTTGGATCGTCGCGCGGTTCGTATACTCAGCAGACGATACGCGCTGACAGCTACGGAATACAAATTCCTCGAAATTGGTATCAACGTGGGTCCACCGAGCTACGTGGAGATCGCCATTGGAGATCCTCGCCGAGGAAAGGAACTGCTGTTGTCTCTCGAAACGTGGAAGGCGCTATACGAGCAACGGCAAAATATTCAGAATTTCTTTCGCAATGACTTCAAAGATATCCATAGTTTTATAAACGTTGGACCGCTAACGGTGAGAGTTTGTACGGTTAATAACTCATACGTCTCGAATCTGCAAACGTATGCTTGAGAATGACCAAATCGACGTTGCATCGTATGTTCGATCTCGATCGATGCATCGATGCGAGATTCAATCATTTGATCAGAATACTTGCGACGGTCGATGCAAAGTTTGCGCAGTTCTCCGATATCGCGTCCACTGTGAAGGATCCCAAGGAAGCGTCGAATGTAATATACGCTAGCGATGCGTTCAATACGAATCAGATCATCGATTGTGAGCTCGCAGCTTTAGTTTTTAGCACGTAAGATATATTATGTAAAAGAAGAGTTAAATAAACAGGCTTTTCTTACACCCTAAAACGAACGATGTATTTTTCTTTTGCGTGCATGTCCTTCCCTATACCTAACTTTTTTTCCGACGTTTTATTGTTTCCCTTTTTTACCCCGTATATCTCGGAGTTTTTTTAGAAATTTTCTTAAAATAAATAAATAAATATTAAATAATTATCTATTCCCTTTCTCTTAGATAGTTCTCCTATACAGAAAAATAAAGAGAAGAGACCGCGACGGTTAAGTCGCATAAAATTTTGGTCGAGTACCTACGTCGCGCGACCATCGATGCTCGGCCATCCGCAGTGCGAGATGATATTCGTTTATAAATTCTGTCATCGACGTTCGTCGATACCCATAGAAATTGAGTCGCGTTGCCGCGCTTATGCCGTCTAGTGTTTATAAAATCTAGCAGCCTGTCATCGGCGCTCGCCTTTGTAACGCGCGACGCCATAGCCGAATGGCGCCGCGAAACACCGATAAGCGGCAATTCCTACGAAGAAAAGTGAAAAGGACCGTGGTGTCACGATAGTCGCAGGTCGTAAATTATAGCCGCCTGCCATAGGCGCTCGCTCGCATTTGATAAGTGTGAAATGATATCTGTTTATAAATACTATCGGCCGAACATCGACGCGAGGCTGCATTTGTTTATCGAACATGTCCCGACGCGCTCGCCTAATCCACCCCCCCCTTCCCCCCC
>NW_020214326.1:3099-6275 GCF_003070985.1 Temnothorax curvispinosus
CCCCCCCCCGCCCGGCAGACCCCGCGGCCGCGAGTCCTTCCCCCCGCCCCTCACCCCCCCTGAGATCCCTGATATAGAAGTCTCATATCTATGCTACTCTAATCAAAATAAATCATAATTGGATCGGGAAGATAATAAATGTCATGTTTTAATACAATGAGCCGCTGCTCGGCGACCGCTGTCGCAAACCTTATAACTAAGCGCAAACCTTATAACTAAGTGCGGATCGGAATAACTCAAAATAAATGTCAATGCGCGTTGCTAAAAAAGGAAACAAAAGAAAGTCATGGGGCTTGGGCTCCCTGTCGTGATCCGTCCTCGGAACGCTATGGAGGGCTGGCCTTAGGCCGGGACTTCTTCACGCTCTTCCTCGGAGTCCTCCACCGAAGATACGCTCCGGAATTCCTCCTCGTCCAGCTCGTCCTGTGCCGCGGATTGCGGCACCGCCGTCACAATGACCGTCTCCATGACGGTGGTCCGGGTGAGCTGCACCTGGAAGGCGCACCCAAATGCCTTGGCTGCTCGCCGTATCGCCTCCATTTCTTGCGGCGAGCCCCATTGGTCGGTGCTCGTCGCTGTACGCACCGCTTGGTGCGTGGTGACGCTCCGCGAGGTGCACGGGACTATATCCCACGTGCTGATAGCCTCGACGGGTTGAGTCAGTGAGCGCTCCGTGCGCTGTAGCTGCTCCCGTGATAGTCTTTGTAAGACCACTCGGAGCTGTGCGAGAAGCTGCGCACGCACCGTCTTAGCGGACGGCTTCAATTTCCCCGTCGACTTCGGGCTTGCGGCTGTGTCGCACCTGGAGTCCGTCATCTTCATCCTCGAAGCCGTTCGCTGGGTTTTTTTGAGGGCTCGCTGCTCCCTTGCCTTGCGCCTCCTTTCGCGGACGCGCTGCTCTTGCCGTTGACCACGGCGCTTGTCCTTTGGAGGCTCCTGGACGATCTGCCGCACCTTCTCCTCCACTTTCTTAGCGGCTTTACGCTGCCTGATACCCACGGCCGCGCGCCATTTTTCCAGGTCCTTGCCTCTCCCCTTCAGCCGGGCCCTTTTCTCCTCCGTCTCGTGTTGCGAGTCGCTCGACTCGTCGTCGGAGAATGTCTCCCCTCGCGTCAGAAAATTGACCCCGACACTCACCATCCTCGGGGTCGCGTCAACCGCATCTGCTCCTCGTCCGGCGACCAAGTGTTGCGTGCCACTTGTGGACGGTATTTGGTGGTCCGGTGAGCTCCTCGTCGTTCGCTCGGCCTCCTCTCGAGGCTCCTCCGCCGCCTCTAGTTGGATCACCGGCGTGGCGGTCCCGCTCTTCTTGGGCTGTTTATCTCGTACCACCATCAAGCCGTCCCGCTCCTCGATCTGCCAGGTCGCATCTGGCTCACGCTCCGCCTCGCCCTCGAGCAATGATGTCTGCACTTGGGCTCAGCCGTCGCGGTAATCCATCGTCACCCTAAATGGCCGACGACTGCCGTTGTGCTCGGTATGGCCATCGCGCGGTTGTCATGACACTCATATTGGCGACGTCATCGTCGTCCGGGTCATCGCTGCGCACCCGGATATTTGGCGTCAGCTGCACCATGTCGCCTCTTATCCCACCGCACTCGGTGATCTTCTGCATAAGATCACGCAGGATACCGCGCTGCTCCTGCACTTCCTTATGGGAGTACATTTGGTCCGCCGGAATTGTCCCGACGTAGCGCTCGGCCCCCTCCAGCACCGCGTTCGCGACGATGCATAAGATATCGCCGGTGCGCACTTACGGCCCTGGCTGCCTGTCGGATCCGCATGTGCTGCTGCTCCGCCGTTAATTCCTCAATCGGAATATCTTCCAACGGCACCTGCTGTTCAGCATCGCGTTCGTCCGTCATTTCGGCACTGGCACTCTTCGGTGTCGAACAGTTCGCTATGTCACACAATCGGATTGTCTCGGACGCCGACACTCTGGATCGTCTCGCTCGTACTGTCCGCGTGACTCTCTCTCACACCACTCGTCGTCTCCGCCGTCTCGTCTCTCCTTTAATCGTCGATTCACTCGGGAAGCTGATCTAGAACTTCTCGTACGATCTAGAACCACTCGCAGTTGAAGGGGTTCCTTCCGTCGCGTCACCTCGTCGCGCACTGTTTCGCCCGAACTTTTCGCGCGCGAATGCTTGGTTAACTTTCGATCACGCACTCTTTTGTTCAACACCGGGGATTCGCGTTTTGCGCCACGTTCCTCGGCCGAACTTCCGCTCGATATCGTGCGTCGCGCACGTCGCCTACACTTCACGAAACGTGCGATCTGCCACTTGCTACGCGCTCGCGTCAATTCTTCGCGGGCTTTGCGTTTCGACTCGCACGGTCGTCTTCGTTTTCGTCGTACGCTCCACCTTCTTCGCTTCCGTCCCGGTCTTGGTCTCAGCACCGGTGATCTCTCGTACACGATCTCCACCGACGTCTCCATATTTGCGGTGGTGTTCATTGTCTCGTGCATTGATTCCTCGTTCGGGGATCTCCCCCACCGGTACATACGGTATCGGAGTACTTTCGTTGTGCGTGAGTGAACTCGCTTCCTCATATTGGCTGTCTCCCGGGCATCTATAAATCGCGTTTATTCCTGGGTTGCCGTGTTCCCGCGGCTCCCCGTCATTCGCGGCATCGCGCTCCCCGTCATTGGGGCTATCTCGCTCCCCGTCATTCGCGAAAAATGCCCGTCGCACCTGTTTTTTGTTGTTCTGTCTGGCGTTCTCGGTTAATTCTTGTATACTTCTCGCTACCCAGCTCGTGATTTGCGTGGCGGCGAGAAAACTTTGTGCTCTACCGTGCAACGGTCTTCTACCGTTCGCTTCTTGTTCCGCACTGAGTATCATCCGACGATCAAATTCAATCAGTCCGTAGATTGCCGCGTGCTCCTTCCTCATTTCCCAGGTCTCGAATGTTCTCGCGAAGCTGACCTCGGTGAACGGGTCGCAAGTTATTGTAAGCCCGTACTTCAAATGGAAATCCATCCCGAGAATGATGTCAAACGGTGATTCGTCGATCACGTAATACCGGGTGTTTACGATAACTAATCGGATCGCTGATCGGACTGAGCAGTGGCACTCAACCGCTAGACTTCTAAATTTCCCCAGACTAATCCGGATCAGTGATCCTTGTCTCACAGCAGCACAGCACTGATCCCGCATGGTGGAAGAAAGTTG
>NW_020214327.1:0-1095 GCF_003070985.1 Temnothorax curvispinosus
TAACTTTGTGTAAAACTGATTCGGGGTGAAAATTATCCGCCATCTGCTAGTCTCTTTTTCTAGTTGCCTCTTTGATAACTGTGTTACGCTCTTTATCATTCTGCCACAATCTCATATATTCCGTATATAAACTACACTTTTTGCTCCTTAATTTTTTCTTTATTACAATCGTCTGTTATTATGCATTAGATAAACTCTAACAAGTACCACTCTATCTTCCCGTCGCGTCGCCCGGAATATTCGTCGAATGGTTCTTAAATCGAGGAAAGACTTGTTCAGTGATCCAAATTGATTTACCCAGCAGTGCAGTTTTGTAAGACGAGAAAAGTGATTCGCGTGCTGAATCACGAGACTGATCGGCGGTTTGGTGAGCTATCCGGAAACGAACCGCCGACTGATACACATCGCCATCGTTCACCAAGTCTCTCAGCAGTTCGAGCCGGTTTCCAGCAGTTCGAGGAACACCATAGGTAACCATATGTCATCGTGTTTCTTTCCCTGCCGTCCACTGTAAACCCTACAATTCCCAGTATCACTTACATCTTCGAAACACCGGGGTTTTCGGAGTATTTCCGACCGCTATGTTTATAAAATAAACCAGAGAAGGGAAGTTTTTTACATGCGTAGATAATTATAATGATAATTACGCAAGTTTGTCTTATATTGTCAGCGAAGCTTTAGATACATCAGGCATTCTTTGATCTTCATCCATTACATATTTTTATATTTGCGTTACGTTTTTATTAGTTACAACTTTTTAAAGTATAGAGAATTTATGTAACTTCCAAAAAATAATTGAAAGAAAATTTTTAGTGAGTGATATTCGGAACTGAAAGGTTCTTTGAGGAATGTAGTCAAGGTTATTGACCCCGAAACGCGAATTTGCATTCTGTCGTGACAAATGGGACGATTAGAGGCCTTCAGAAGTTAAAGCAACCGCCGACGGCCGGTTAGGACCTTTAGGGCCAAAAAGCGACCAATGATCGTCGTTTAGGGCCTTCGATAAACATCCCTTCAGCACTTCGGAGAAAGAGAAGGTAAAGCCGGTGAAGAAAACCGCATCTTTCTCTTCCCCTCCCGGTTTCTGCCTTTGCC
>NW_020214328.1:0-1483 GCF_003070985.1 Temnothorax curvispinosus
CCAATCCTTCACAGCAGAGATCTTTTCCGGATCTGTAGTAACACCTCTTGAAGAGACTATATGTCCCAAATATTTTACTTCCTTTGCAAAGAGAATACACTTTTTAGGGTTTACTTTAAGATTAACAGAACGTAACCGTGAGAGCACGTTCTTTAAATTCTCTAGCATTTCATTAAAATTTTTACCGAAAATTATTACATCGTCCAAATAAACCAAACAAATTTTATATAATAATCCTCGCAATACTTTTTCCATTAAACGCTCAAAGGTAGCAGGAGCGTTACACAGCCCAAAAGGCATTACAGTGAATTGCCATAATCCACGTCCAATTGAAAAGGCAGTCTTTTCCCTATCCTCAGGACGAATCTTTACCTGCCAATAACCGCTTTTAAGATCCAAAGTGCAAAACCAAAAGTTTCCCGAAAGCTGATCGAAAATGTCATCTATTCTAGGCAAGGGAAACGAATCTTTTTTAGTTATTGCATTTACCATTCTATAATCGACGCAAAATCTCAACGTTCCATCTTTTTTTCTTACCAAAACAGCAGGAGAAACCCACGGACTTTGCGACTCTTCTATGACCCCTTGCTTTCTCATTTCCTCAATAATCTTTTCTACTTCCCCTCGCATTCGTAAGGGAATTCGACGAGGAACATGCTTAATGGGAGAAGAATCTTCTAAATTGATGACATGTTCGACGACTCCACAATTACCAGCAACAATCTCCTCGGAAAATACATCCTGATACTCCTCTAAGAAATCCGTAAAAATTTCTTTCTGAGCCTTATTTAAATTTGAGGAATTATTAGTATAGAGTTCTTTCAAGAATGGAGCTCTTTCGGAAGAAACTTGAATTCGAGAACAACTCAAAACCTTTTCTTTATCGGATTCCGAAGAAATAAAAGCAAATTCAAAAACATTTTCTAAATTTATCTTCCTTAAGAAATCTACACCTAATAAACAATCATCATCCATGTCTATTACATACATACGAATTTCCACGAAATATTTTCCCAAGAGAACTTTTGCCATGACCTTAAATTCGATGGGAACTACCTCTCCAGTGGGATATCTAAGAGAATTGTCCTTAATCTGAATGATGTGCTTGCCCTCTTTAAGCATTCTTCTACTAAGAATCGAAACATCCGAACCCGTATCTATCTTGAAACAACACTCGTTACCATCCAACATCCCCTTATAACTAAAATAATTTGAACTTGACTTTATTCGATTAACAGAAAAAGTTTGAGAACAATTAGAACAATTAACACTTGGGGTAATGCCCACTTCAGTTGTTCTTCCCCCGCCGAGAGCAACTAAACCGAGTTTCCCTTGTTCTCAGGACACTCAAACCGGAAATGTCCCTCCTTTCCACAATTCCAACACTCTTTTGTTCTATTCCAATCCCTCCGCTCATAACCATAACCTTTCTTTCCTCTTTCTTCGACTTTTTCATCTCCGTCCCCCTTTTCATTACTCTTCA
>NW_020214329.1:0-493 GCF_003070985.1 Temnothorax curvispinosus
TATAAGAAACATATATTTCTTTCTAAAATAAACATTATGCAATTTGGATCGGACAAAGAGAAAAGTTGATAAGAAACAAGTAAATTAAATGAATATATTTTCTCTAAAATATGGAGCGCTGTAAATGTTTTAATGTTTATTTGATTTGCATATTTTAAACTATCGATATCTAATGTAAAGTACCAAAATTTTTTAGATTTTGTGAGTACACATTTGACGAAACGAATGTAACTGCAATTGTTGTCGACTGTACTGTTATACGCTGCGCTTTGAAATAATTGTTTTTAAGATCTGTTTTTAAATATCAAGTATGATAAGCATTGCGTAAAATACTTATTGTCAGCAACATAAAATTTATGTTATTATGACTGTTATAAACAATAAAAAATTTTAATTTCAATACACTTAGGATTTAATAAATTCTTTGATGTTAACAGTTTGAATTATTACATAAGATATTCTTAGTTATATGAATAATAGAACTTATAATAAT
>NW_020214329.1:503-1655 GCF_003070985.1 Temnothorax curvispinosus
GCTTCACCTGTCTATTTACACCATGGCCTGTAATAGAAATAAAACATCAATAAGAATTTTAAATAAATGTTAGAATTAATATTACGGTAATCTTAATATAATATTGTAATAAAATTGATAGTACGTTTAAATTTTTATCTCAACAACATTACAGGAATGATAGAGAAACCTTAGCGTAATGTTATTTGCAACGTTATGGGACTCCCATTTCAACATTACTGAAATTTCGCAATTGTGGTCAAAGTATGTTCATAATGATGTTCTATACAACATTAAGAACTACATATTTAACAACATTACAAGTTCTAGAATATCGTTGCAATAACATTGTAATAATGATTTTTTGCTTACTGGGTAGTTACAATATACATATGAGTCTATAAAAAATGTTTCAGCAATATGCACATATCATTTTCATTCATTGCATAAAACATTATGCATATTCTTTTTTACAAAAATTAAATATGTCGTAATTAAGCGACGCGATAGTCAAGTTCAAGGTCGCGACGCCAAGTACATAAAGAGAGAGCTAGCAGACGACGCTACCAAGTAGCTTATTCGGAGTTTTCGGACCGATAGATTTTCAGAATCAAATATCTCCAAGAAAGAAAACTGCGATCGAAAATCTGACGACAGTTTTCTAATATAACATTGATACGAGTTTTCGATTGCGACCAATCTGATTAAGATTGGTGCAGTCAATACTGAGATCTGGAAATCTCACATGTCAAAAATGTGAATTTTTTTGGCGAGATCTCAGCAAGAAGTTCAGATTTCAGTCACACAGACACGCGTTTGCACTCACACACGCAAAGCCAGTTTGTCCCTCAAAACGCGTTCATACCGTTCTGATCAGTGCAATCTCAGTGTAACCACATTCACACGCTCACGTTCCTTGATGCTGATTAGTTATCTCGCTTATATGCAAATCGAATCTCAAAATTATCATAAGAGTGAAACTGATATTTAATGATGTTGGTTAGTTATCTCGCTTGAGTGTCAACGGCTTGTCAAAGCGTGTCAAAAGGTCAAATTTGTTTCGCGTTTGACAGTACGAGGTTACAGAAAGAGTTTCTAGAGAGAATTTTTCAACAGAGAGAGAGAGAGAGAGAGAGAGAGAGAGAGAGAGAGAGAGAGAGAGAGAGAGAGAGA
>NW_020214330.1:0-3328 GCF_003070985.1 Temnothorax curvispinosus
TATGGCTGCGTTCGGGGAGCGTGCTATTAGCGCTATTTGCTTATTCTATCCTTGTTTTATACCTGATGAGCGATAAAGATAGAATGATACAATAGCGCTAATAGCGTGCTCCACGAACGTAGCCTATGAATACCGGCCTATGTTACTTATGTCCAAAAATGTTCTATCTCTTCTGTCTTTACTTAATCGAATCGTTCATTTGAATATTTCAGAAAATAACGACGCAGAAGGTGACATCGGAGCAGCGAGGGAATCCTGCGAAGCTGATATCTCGAGCAGCCTGAGAGGAGGAGGAGGCCTAGGATAGGCATCGGGCATCGGCGTACCAACACTTCTAGTAAATATTACTTTTTATTTTTTTCTAAAGATATTATAAAATCTCTCTTTTGGTTTGTGCTTATTCAGTTGCTACATTAAACCGTGTTTTAAAATATAAATTAGTAAAAAGAAATAATTTGAAGATTCAAGTTGAATTTAACGTAGAGACCTTTTTGCGAAGAGGTAAATTGAATGTGTATTAATCTGAATAATGAATAAAATGTTCAATGCGCGTGACAATTATTTAATCGATTCGATTATTTTTATGTTACAGAAAATATCCACGCTGGAAGGACCATCAGTTTCGCATCGAGGGAACACGATGGACATCTCGAGCAGCCTGAGAGGAGGTGGAGGCCTCGACCTGACAAATCAGGATACGCCAAAGCTTGTGCGTTACTTACGTCCACGACTACGATTGTCATATGTGCTTTGGCTCTAAGGCTGATGGCAGAGAATGAAACGTAGGCTCTTACGTCTATCGTAATCATAGACGTTTTTCTTTACCTTGCTTCACGTCTATGACTACGATAGATGTAAGAGCCTACGTTTTGTTTTCTGCCATCAGCTTAATATACAAACAATCATTAGAATATAACAAGCAGAATAGAACGTCTGTATGTAAAATATATTAAAATATACGATTTTGATCTATATAATATAATATAGATCGAAATACTTGGCATATAAAATTATAGATACAATCTTATCTCGATATCCAACGTTTTATAAACGTTATAAATCTAAAGCGAACTTTGTCCTACACTCATTAAAATATGTTGCGCAAATGCTGCAAAATGTTGTTAATCTAAACAGTGTTCCCTATTTCACAAAGGTTTAATAAATCAGATCTAATCAGAATCTTGCGTCTCGTTTCCGTCTTCACGGAAAATTAGATCTATCGGTGATAAGGCACGAAATTTTTCTACGTATCTAGTGTAGTAAAGTGATAGTGCGATAACGATAACGAAGAAGTTGGCGCTTTCCAGCGATTCGAATAGTCCAGTGTACGCGTAACTGGCCGATTATCAATCGCTGTGTGTTGTGATAATGTCTGTAATCAAATGAGACGTCTACAATGGGGAGCGACTCGTGATGCAGTTTTTCTCGGCGATACCCTGGCATTCCATCGACAGTAGACACCGCTAGCAAATCTCGACTCGGTAAGTTCACTTTCGTCCGGTGCTTCAAAATGAGGTTTCGCCTTATGTTTCTTCGCGCCTCGGCCGCCTTCAATAAAACTTTTCTCCGTAAATCCAAAATTAATATAAAAAATTTGTACGATGTATCAGATACGAATAACGTGTGTGTTTCAAGAGTTGTAACCCTGAGTTGGAATAGTTGGACGTTATAAGAAATGTGATAGAGCAGTGGGATACTTAACTCGCATATATTTTTTTGTAATTGTATTATATCCTTTCAAATATCCTTCTTACTTCTGTTCTTATTTGCAACTAGCATTTAAAATATTTCGGATATAACATTTTATACTAGAGTTCGTAATTATTTATACTACAAAGTGTTCGCTCAATAAAACGTTCACGATTTAAGAAATGTCAGGAAGCAAACAACTTAAGAATCTCCCTCTCTTCCTTTCTTGTTGAACTCGATACGGCGCTTGATAGAAAAAAAAGAACGGAACGGGATGCGCAAGACGAGTGTGATATAAACTTGCGCGTGTATCGATCAGCTATAGTGATGCCGTAGCGTTTCTTCTAGGCGAATTCCCAGGACGCATCATGCCCGCCTGCCTCGGCACTGATCGCACAGGCGCTCTCGAATTCAGAATGCTCACCAAGGACAGAATCGAGGATGCCCTGACCGTACAGCAGCACTCTATGCGACAAGAGTGTATCGCAATCGGCATGGGCATGTACGAGGATCCCGGCGCTCCCGAAGAGATGCAGTTGGTCTTTAGGGAGGTCATCAAGGACGGATGCACGGTGATCGCGGTCGATCGATCGGATCGCGTTGTCGCTGTGGCGTTCAACAAGTTACATGCAAGTACAAAAAGCGCGATCTTAAATCATCGGCATAAATAATCGGTTTAAATATGACTTTATTTTTGGCATATCGCAGATTTTATCGTCGATTGCCGTTTGATAAATAATTCGCCGCGACTACGCTTTTGCGATTAACGACCCGCGATCGAATAATTTGCTAGATTGACACTTCAATTATCACAAATGATCGCAATATCGTAGGGCGTAGGGAATGTCGGTGCTGTTAAAAATGATTAGCTGAAGAAGATATTGAATGTTTTATCATTCGTATATGTATATAAATTACAGCATATTGTTTGTATATATTTATATTTATACTATATACATATATTACGGCATGTATTAAATTAAAAATGATTTGTCAAAGTAATGGAAAATTAATTGGCATTTTTAATTTCGCCGATCTCTGAAATGTCTATTTATATTTTCAGGTGCCTCCCCAGCCAGAAGAAACAGATCCCTTAGGATTATTTATAGAAAGTAACATTAAGCATCGCTCGTGCCGGGATCTGATTGAGTTCATCGACGACGTGAGTTTGTGATTTATATCGTTTTATACATCCTGCAATCAACAATGTCAACATGAGTGCTCTAATTTCCTTATAGATCTTAAAACTCTTTCGCAAATAGCGATAACTATCGTAGCTATCGCGATCGCTTTTGCTTGTACTATTAATTAATCTTCAGAAGGCCGTAATTTGCACGTCTTATTTGAAGAGTTTCTTGTTTGCGCATAATAATTTTCAGCGCCGACTTTCCTGTTAATTAGCAATCAAACTTAGCATTATTAATTACATTTGAAACAAGATCTAAAATATTCATTTTTTTTTTATTTGAATACACCCTTACGATTCTACACATTGCAAAAAATTTAACAATAACAATTTAATTTAATTTTCTCATAAGACATAATTAAGAAAAATGCGTTGATTGAATTCACGAATAAATAGATAGTTGCTTTCTCTCTCTCTCTCTCTCTCTCTCTCTCTCTCTCTCTCTCTCTCTCT
>NW_020214330.1:3338-85494 GCF_003070985.1 Temnothorax curvispinosus
TCTCTCTCTCTCTCTCTCTCTCTCTCTCTCTCTCTCTCTCTCTCTCTAAAATCAAACAGTAACTTTTAATCATCTAATTTAAGAAATGCATGCAGCAGATTCTAATGAGCTTATCGCTTGTCAAGCATGCTAAATCACGTTATTCTCGTTATCAGATAGAATCGCGAGTAGACGTCTTCGGGAAATACAACGCGCGGGGTGCCATGGAAATCTTTTACATAGGCACGGATCCGAAATGTCAGGAGCGCGGTATCGGTCTGGAAATCACGCAGAAGAGCCTCGAGGTTGCGCGGGGCTTACGCGCTAGAAAACTGAAGCAGATCTGCGTAGCCGATAAAATCGTCAACGAGTACGTGCGACCGGAAGTGGCTTTTGCCGTCGCCGCCTCGATCTTCAGTCAACGAATCATGGAAAAATTGGATTTCGAAACACTCGCCGAAGTGCGGTATGAAGATTACATACGTGGCGGCAAAAAGATGTCCGACAGGATAGGCAATGTCCACAAGACTGCCACATTAACCGCCCGCAAGCTCTGACAACGTCGAATTTTATTCTGGACTTTACATAAACGTAGTCATTCGCTTTTATATCAAAATAAAAGCATTAGTATCTAAAATTCGCTCCAAAGAGAGGGAAAGATTGTATTTTAATTAAAAGGTTGTCAGGAGAACCAGAAATATTAAAAATCGCATAAATTTAAAACAAACTCTTATAAATAATGTCAGCATGTAAATTTCTTTAATTATTTTATCGGTTAATTTTTTAGAACATTAAACAAAGTTCAAGATTCACTATAAATCAGAAAATATTTATATCTACGTACAAAGACCAGTGAAAGTGAAACTAGTTGGCGTGTTCACTGTTATGTAAATTGTTAAAAATGCATTAAAAATTATCTTTACTAGTTAACCCCATAACAGTAGTTTCACTATCCATCCCTTCGCTCATTTCTTCTACACTGTAAAAAGAATCTGTAAAATTCTATGCAAAAATTATTATTGTAATATACATTTGCATTGTCAATTTTACCATTTTTGCATTTATAATTTTACATTCTTTTACAGTGTGCTAATTGTAACGCAAACAGAGAAAGATTTAGTTAACCAATTTATTGTTAGCTGACATTGATGAAGTTAATTGTAACTGAATTTTTCGGGTGGGAAAAAAGATATAACAATAACTTTTTATATAAGTAAATACATATGTATATATATATATGTATATATGTATATTAGCACATTTAATATATCATATCCACGACCGGAAGCGCTCACAACAGCGATATATGGAGACGGCATCACAAATTTTGAGCGAAGCTTCTCGTTTTTGTATATTACCTCCCACAAAATTACGCGACGCGACGTGACGTGCGTCGTTAACAAATTTCAAGCGAAATATCGGACGACAAGTAGCGTATATTATTTTCGACAATTTACAACGTCTCGACCGCGATTATTGCGATTACATCTACAGGTGCTTCGATAAAGCCGCAGAAGATGATAACAGTCATCATATACAAATAATGCAATGTTAGATTCCGCGTTTTCGCGAATATTAACATGTTCATAACAGCCGACGACGGAATCATTGTGTAGAAATAACTAGTCTATTGCTTACAACTTACAATATTCATTTTCGTGTTCGAGAAATTATCTGTTAATTGCCATTAATGGCCACATTCTTTGTTTTTTCTAAAAATAATACGCGCGTATTTTCTCTGAAGGTTTTACAATCAGAACTTTGCGCAATGCATTATCGGAAAGACACCCATTATATAATTAGATTATTAATAAAATCACTTTAAAGCGTCGATATCTGAAGGGAATGCAGTAGAGGTACAATCATCTACTGTCATTCTGACATCATCGAAGAAAACTTTGCTATTCCACTTCTTAATTTTCTTAATTTAGTAACGCTTTGTGTAACATTTTTGTATTATTGATCACGAAAATTCTCAAGGCATGAAAAAAAGAATTACGGAAATTCATAATTTGATAAAATGTTATAATAAATAAAGATTAAAGTACATTATCACTACTATTAAAGTGATTTCTTCATACGTTGCTTTATAATAAATATCCACATCTCTTGTCTTTCTAGGAAAGAGAGTTCTTTTGTTTTACATCTTTCGTCGTATAAAAAAAGCTATGACATGAGCATTTTCGTAGCTCATAGACATTGGCAACGGATTAATCAGAAGCATTATTACTTATGCATGTGTAAAGCACAGGTACGCATTATTGAAAAGATCAACAATCCCAATTTACATCAAAATAACTTACAAACGTCTCTAATTTTTTACGTCTAAATTTTACTTAACATCGACGCATGGAGACGGAGGTAAAACTGACGCGAAATGTTGCGCCGCATCATAACGGAATACGTCAATATCGAAAGTAATATTTGTCGCAAAATTGATTAAGCGTACTTCCGTGCGGGGTCTTGACGAGAGGAAGTTAATATTATTTAATTATTGCATTTCAATGTTTACAATTAGTTATGTGGGGAGTCAAATGCATAACGCGAGTTTCGCATCTTCGCTTCAGTCTCGTTACCAGAATCGAATATGGACGAATGGGGGAACGTTGAGTCTAGCAATTTTTCAAATTGCGCTTCAATTCCTTTATCTGAACTCTTGTATATGTATATAGAGTATGTTAATTGTGCGACGTATATATTGGCATCTATAAATAAATTGTATCTCTATGCTACACGCCGCATATTCATTCAAGAATTAACAAATATATATGTGTAAAGTACATACGCACAGAAACGGTTCTTGTACATGTTTAAAATTGAAGGCTTTGGCACATTAAGAGATTGTTTCAAATTTCGCGAAAACTACTCTCTAAATTTGGGAACATGGATAGTTACGTGACGAATAAAACGAAAACTTCGTTGGAAATTAAAAGTAACAGACTTTCGCTATAATAAAAAGATGCCAAAGTTTTTCTTTTTGCCAAAAAAGTTCATAATCTGATTTGGTCGATATTTTTTCCTGTGCCAGAGCCTTCGATTAATTATATTTATGTTAGACACAGCACAAGAGAGTATATTCAACTTCATTACGAGGGCTACTACTATGACATTCAGCGCCTTCAGCGGTAGTCGATTTATCGACGAAGCTACTGACTGCAACAAGGAGAGAATGGCGTACTAACTTTATTATCGTTGCACTCAGTCAGCGCTGTTAGTTAGTTACTTACTTTCTCTTAAAACGCCTCGCCATTACTGCTACTGTAAAAAATGTGGACGTATAGCTGTTTTCCTTCCCGTATATACGATATTGACACATATTTCCAACAAAGTTAATATCTTCTTCTGACTTACGGTCTACTTAACTTACAGCCTGAATTCAATAATCGCTGTCAACAAGCTACGCCGCGTATCGCGATTCGACACCTGACATAAATAACGACACTTATATGTTATTACTATTGTTATTATCTTATCATCATCATCATTATTATTCGAAATAGTAATGCGACCACTATGCAAATGCGTATGGAACTTACTTAGCTTAAGTCGAGTCGTATGTGACTCGTGAGTTTTTGGCACGAATATTCTTTTTCTTTCATTCCGTGAAAATCGCTCTGAGCCGCTTTTGAACTTTTGATTTTCCTTTTTGTTCTTTCAGAAAAGTTTGATTATTTGGTTATTTCACTCCAGGGAGAAGGAAAAGTTCTAAAGACGGGGAGTAAAGAGTTAGTTCCACAAAAAGTTATGATAACCGACGGATCGCGGTGTGGCGGTTAAAAAGACAGAAGTAGGTAAACGAGAAAAAAGTGAAGTAAAAAATTATCAGAATAATTTTTTAAATAAAGAGAAATACTAATTAATAAAATGGAAGTTATTTGACAGTCGAGAAAATGTAAATCAAACATTTTTACTGACATCATGTATTTGTGGAAAAATAAGACGACCGTTCCATGAACGTAAAATCTTGTATCGACAAAAAGAGGGTAACACGTAGAAAAATTCTCGAACTTTTTCTCTTTGCTGTAAAATCAATACTTAGACAATTTCAATTATATTTATGAACGAAAGACGTGCCCTATGTTATAGTCACGCGTAATTGGCACTATGATTAGCGAAGAGGAAGACACGCCTTGGCAGAAATTTTTGCTAACGGCGCGTAACGGGCGGTTAACGTTATTTGGAAACTTCCATGGACGCGCAACGAGTTTTACAGGTTGATAGCAGGGCGAAGTTAACCGCGCGCGGCCAGGACCCAATTAGTTCGTAACAGTTTGTGCGCTCAAATTATTGATAGAGTAACTGTCTAATGTTAGCAGAAACGTAGTAGAGGGAAAATCACCTACACATGCACGCATGCGTATCTCAGTCGCTCGCTTATTACTTTATTACTTTATTCCCAACGTGGAAGCTGCAAACCGTGACTGCAGCCGTAACGGACCGTTCTCTTGTAAGTCTCTGTCTTTGACAAAGTGCAGTGTTGTCTATAATACATCTGTGTGCACAGGGCTCGATGTGCGAAGCTAAGTTTACGATGCGACTCGATTTCTCAAGATTTAACTTCGTCAAGGGAATTTCTATACATATATTCGTTTCCTACTTGGCGATATCTCAGTAGTATCGTTTAGCAAACTCCACTGGGACGTTTAACAGAGATTAACTATTTGATTGGCATTGGACCTGAAGTGTCATTAATTAAATTAAATTGATATCTCCGATTTAGAAGTAGATGAATAATTGCGGTATTAGGAATAGTAGCGTAGAGATTCATTGTATCGTAACGAGATAGATCTTGTTTGAAAGTCATTTGTTATTTGCAAGTGGTTCATTTCTAGAAAAACATGTATATTTTAGGCAGAAATGGAAGAAATTCTCGAGATAATATCTTAGATAATTGAGTGATTAAAACGTTTGTTAATTAGCATCATCTTAAAACTGGTCCTCGTACAAATGTATTTCACTTCCACTTTTTATTTCAAAAACATTTAAATTTGAGAATAACGACACTAAAGTTCGGAAGTCAGCGAGATTAGAACGCCCTTAAGGAACTCCTGTGCACACAGGTTCACAGCTAAAAATGCATTTTCTCGAGCCCTTTGCCTCGTTATCTTTCTACTCCGGTTCTCAACACGTGTAATTTAAACTTCGAAAATATATAAAACATCTCGTTATCAAAATAAAATATAAATCGGCTATAACGTTGTCGCGCGCCGGTAACGGCGCGGACATTCGCGTTTGGCAAATACGTAGGAAACATTGATCGCTTTCATTCTCCTTCCTTTCTCGCGCGACCACCGCCCCTTCTTCTTTTCGCGTATGAGCAGTTATCGATATTGCCGCTTTTTCTTATCATAAATGTGCGCGCGCTGTGAGCTCTCGGAAAAATGAATTTTGCAGGCGTGCGCGCGCATAAATTGCATTTAAAACAATAGCACCATTCAAAATTTTTCGGCTGATTTTTTTTAACAACGTCAACTAATCTTGGTTTTATTTTAATTTTCGTTATAAAGATTTTAATCTCAACTAAATTATATTGACGTTTAACGTTTATGTTTACAATAAATATTATTTAATATAATAAAAAATGTAATTAAAAGATCGTTTTAGAATAAATTATTCTCCTTAAATAAAATTAAGTTAATTCCTTTTTAATTCTTTATTTAAAAAAAAAGCTTTGCATTATGACCAAAATTAATTGACGTCAAATCAACCATTTGCTATTGATGCACGTGTATTTTAGCATGTGACAGAACATACGCGGCTGAATCGAACATCTCATTTTACCTTAGTGACCTCGCGATCGAAGGAAAAGAGCATCGGTGCAATCTGGGAACAGTCGACAAAATATATCTGTCAAATGTACAACAATAACATTATTACTCCGGCTCAGTGAAATTTGTGTTGTTACGTCGATTCGACGTTAGGAGCGACGGCTTATCTCATCGAATCGATTAGAATTTATTTCCGTGGATCATCGCACGTAGTGCGGACCTCGTTGCGAGGCCAGGCTAGATGCTAAAGAGAGATTCATCTGTGACAGGCCTCGTGCGGTTGGATGTCGGGCGGCTGAATGGTCTGGTAGGGAAGATGGGTGTCTCTGAAGTGCGATCTGACGAGCAGGCCCAGACCGAGCAGCACGACAGGAAGACCGAGCAAGGCGCAGATCAGTTCGCCCGTCACTCCCGGTGACCAGGAGATGGAACCTGTTTCAATGTTTTCCTCAGAAGTTCGGCTTTTGCAATTACACGCTTAGATCAATCGATCTTCGTAAAGCATAGCGAAGTCTGTGAGAAAATAACGTAATGTGCCACGTTACTCCTTATAAAATTGAGAGTTTAAAATCCGGATGTCTAATTTATAAATAGAACTCGTCTGATATATAATCAAATATCTTCGTAAAAAGGAACAAGTTCAAACATTTCTGCTGCAATCAGCATCCGCGATTTTTGGAGATTATAATATTCGTAACTCTAGAAAATAAATTTCCATCAATCTTGTATCTCTATTCTCTATACGCGACTAGCTTCCGCTTTAATATGACGCAAAGTTTCGCGAGACAAATCGCTGCAAAATTCAAGCGGAAACTACAACATTCCATGCACTACTTATTTACCCCCGTGTAAACCGACGTCCATCCTGTAAATACTCCACCAGATACCAGACAGCGGGAGCGAGACGGTCGCGGTGGCCACGCTGAACACGGCGCTTTCGCACAATGACAGGAAATTGAGGATCGAGATCGCGAAGACGACATACGCGAATAGGAAAGTCCATCCGTGGCTGGAAACGTTCGTGCACAGATTGCCACCTTTAAAGTGGCATATCAGTCCGCGCTCGACGGTACGATAAAGTTCTACGGGTGATAGACCCTGGAACACCATTAAAAGAAACTATTTTTATTAAGTAAAGTTTAGCTGATATTTTCTATAGGGAACATATTTCTATGAAACATATATTTATAGGGAACAGAAAGGAAGATATTTGTTTATAGGTTTTAAAATAATTAAAGTTTTAAAATTCTACATAATAACGATTAAAGATATGACGGATTCGGCTTTCCATGAACTTCAAAACAATGTGTTAGCACTTAAAATTCTAAATTCAAATCTACCAAATCTACACCATGGAAACATGATGATGATGTTTTAATTTTTAAATTTGTCTTTCTTTCAGTATAGATTTAATTGCAAACTTAAGATAATTGATATGGAGTTACAGAGAACTAAAGATTTTTGCTTAAAGCTCTTTGGCTGAGAATAATTCCCCAAAAATTGACTTGTCGGTAATGGGTAGATAAGCGATATATACATGTCTCTTTTTATGCCACTCACCCTGCCGATGCCGGGCAAAGTGTCGAGCCAGCAGAGCGTCAGAATGGCGAAGAAAGTAATGACGTGTATGTAAAAAAGGGTTTGCATCACCGGTGGCTTGGGGTAGCTTTTCGGCTTTATCGTGGGATCCGGATCGGTCACGTGCAGCAGTCGGCCGCCCTCCTCCTCGGAGCCACGACGGCGAATATCGCGTGAGGACACCAGACGGGATACCGTATATAGAAAAGAGCTGTGCTGCGTCGTCAACATCTGGCACACATTCTGTTGCTGGAAGCGGGAGATCACGGACGTCACTCGTTTCACCGAAATCCGTTTGTTCGGAAGATGTAAACGAAAATCCGACGGCCAAAAAACTAATATGTCAAACGAAAAACCCACGTGTCCGCAAATATCCGAGAAAAAAAAGACATTTCCAGGTCGTCCGTAGCTACACAGAAACGATCTGCGATAAATGGTGATTCTTTCCATATTAAATGTACATAATTAGCGAATAAAAAATCTTTAAACATTTTTCTTCTTCTTTTACTTAATAAAAATCGCGTTTCTTCGTTGATGAGGGTCGAAATTAAAAATTCTCCCGAGGATTGATTTTAATAAAAATTGCGTCGATATATCATCGGAGAGCCCGCACGGGTGTTGCAAATACATCGCGATTTGCGCAAGAATGTCGATGATAAATTACCCCGGTGGTGTAATGGCGTTCGAGCATGGTGAAGAACATGGCGAAGGCGGCAAGAGCGCCCACGTAAACGAACGTCCAAACCGCTCGAGCACCCCAGGTTCCCCTCATGGCGGCTGTCGTGTGGGAAGAAACCTCCCTTCCCCGACAACGGAATTCGTCGCAGAGACCATAATCGACGCTTATGAATAGACCCACTATTATAGTCGTGCTCGAGAATATTCGCTGCAAGCTCATCACTGAAAACATTCGAGGAAAATACGCTTGGCATTCCGGAAATATGCATTCAAGGAAAGGATCATATGTCTCGGAAAAAAAAAACAAGAAAAACTATCTCCTAAAAATATTCGAAGTTGATACAATTAAAAAAGAAAAAATTAATTTGTGAAAGAATAGCTTTTCTAAGGCTAACATGCACTGTGCCGCAGAATAAATACTCAATTTCTTTCTGAAGCTTAATGCTTTCTGCATATAAGTTAAATATAAAATGCAACATTTAGTCTAAAATATTAATTGCATATGTTTAGCGAATGTTTCGTTGTGTAAAAAAAAAAATGTCTACTGCGATTACATGAACGCTAAGCTATTTTGTTCATTATGATATAAGCTAAAGCGTTAATAACACTCAATATGACACAAAACATTCAATTTCTCAAAAGCACTCACTTTTCCGACAAAAAAAGAAGTAGTAGACGAGAGAGAAGACGAGGGTGATGCCCTTTATTGGATCCTGCAAATGGCACAGCACCCTATTCCGGTCGAGGGACAAAGTAATCAGGATTCCCGAGAGGGCGTACAGAGTGCTTATTTTGATCAGACCGCAGCGGGGTATCTTGATCCGCATGCTGTTCGGTATTAACGGCGGTGGTGGTGACACCCTGTCCACGGCGAAGTACACTAATCCCAAAATGCAGGCGGAGCACAGGGCAGTGAAAAGAAGTCCTGCGAGAATTGTGGGGACATATAAGCGCTTGAGAGACATCTTACATCGCCGCAAATTGGGCGAAAAGGTCGAAACAAAACCATCGTCACTAAATTAATTGAATCGTTAATATTAACGTCCAATTTCGGCTTTATTCTAGCCGAATAAATATTTCCATTCTCATGTTTTAGTCAATAATGTTAAAAAATAAACGAGTCAATTGTTAACAAATCAACAAGAACTATCAAAAATGAAAAGGATTAAGTTTAACTTTCACGTTTCGTTTTCTTGCATCTTTTAGCATATATATATATAAATATTGCGAGTTTATTAAAAATTAGGCCTCTACTATTACAGTGCTTCGCGTAATTCGGTTGCTTCTCTCGTGATATTATTTCACCAGCGCGAGCTGTAATTTTGGAAATGACGAGATCCCGAGAGTTATATGCCGCATTCATCTCACGGCATGTGGCGAACGTTCACGGATATAAATAAATTGTTTGCAGTAATTGCGATCCCGAGAAATTGATCCCCGAGATGTCTAATCCTGAAATCCCGGAATTGCGAGATCGAGCTTGGCCGCTCAATTTGGCGCTACACATTAATTTAGATATCACACGTGTGCCTGCGCTGCTGCGATCCGTAAAGGCTATATCGCGTGTGTATTTGGGCGTGTGCGTTTTGATACCCGCGTGTATACATATACATCTCGGTCTACCTGTATAAGCGCTGGAGACAGCGGCGACGCTCTCGAGATAAAGCGGATAGCTGATAACGAGTACGGTAACTGATACCGCGACGGACAGGAGGGTGGCCAGGAAACGGAGTTGCTGCCAATTTTCACGATCCGTATCAAACAGCTTATCGCCACCGGCCTGATAAGCGACATATGGCGACTCCTCGGTGTCGGTATACTCCTCGATCTCGACGTCGCTGCCGGTGCAACGGAGCTCCTCCTGCTCCTCGTCATCCATCATCGTCGACACGCAGCTCGTTAGGCTCGCCAGCTTGGCGGTTACTTCTCGTTACTCTATCGAAACAAGAACGCTTGGCTCCTTCATTCTGCATCACGATGGCGAGTTATCAATACATCTAACATTTGATGTCAGAATGTCAGAAATACTGGCTCTTACACATACATACACAATCACATACACACACATACACACACACACACACACACACTGGAAGTTATCTCGTGTACCTATTTTATCTTGTGTATTTTTAATAATCTCTATATTTCTCCATATGTAATTGCATATTTATGTTACGGGAATTATGCGCATCTCAAAACATCTGCTATGGTTTAAGGTGTGCTACTCTTACTAATAAATAAAAATAACATAGATAATTTTAGCGGATTTTAAAACCAACATTAGTAAACTGTTAAATTTTAATCTGTATATTAAATAAAATTCCTTGAATATAAAGCGATCTTTCATTATTTTTTCCTTAAATAAAAAACCTAATAATTTCACTTATTGTATGTAAATGTTTGATATTCATATTTGAAATATATCTGAATTATAAGCTGAGAATTAGACGGTCATATTTAAGTTCAGCTGTATTCATAGCTTTTGAATGCGAAACTCTGCCTTATTAGTTTGAAATATATGGTGAGAACTATTGAAAACGGATGTATGTGAATACTGAAAGGATTAATTCCCGTAATTCTAAGAGAAGCGCTCATTGTCAGATGTAAAATATAGAAATAATATAGATTCATTTCTTAACTATGTGAATATCTAATATGTATTTAAAATGTTATCCATAATTTACATTCAAATTTAACAATATTTGTCTGGAAATACAATTATTATCTTCAATAGTAATTATTATTGTCAACTTATAAATTAATATTGCATATTTAGATTCTTTTATTAAAATTATATTTCGAATAACTCGCGTCAGATGTCAAAATTTCAAGATTTATGCCGTGAATTTCGATACATGTGTAATTTAATATCTTACATATATATATAAATATGTTTCTGATTCTTCAAATGTTTTTTGACATATAAAATTGTAAGCAAAGTAATAAATAATCGCATACAAAATTCTATCCTAAATTCTGACATAAATTACAGATCTAAAGTGGGCTCAAAGTGAAACTTTCATGCACGCTGGAATTAATTTCAGGCTACGATCCTGGGACCCATAGAGTCTCGCAAACCTCGCCCTTTTCACGGGTACAAAGACTACAAACGTCCAGATGCGTGCAGCAGTGGAATGAGCGAAATTGCGGATTAGATTGCGTGCTGCTCGCTATCGTGCGTAAGCATACCGTGAGACTCAAGATATGAGAGAAAAAAGTTTCCTTTCTGTTCGAAATTATATATAATCTAAATGTATCGTCCTAACATGGTAGACAAAGCATTGGCGTAAAAAGTGTACTTTGTAAAAAGATATCTACTTGAAATAAATTGCTGTGGAACTGTAGATCTATCAGAATTTTTGTTTGAATAATTATAATATTCTTTTTGAAGCCCATTTTATATTTATGTCAGAATTCAAAAGAGAATTTTATTTATGATTTTATGCATTTTATAATATAATAAGAAAAAAAAACAGTAAAGAGAAGCAGGAATACATATACATATATAAAATATATATTAAAATACATGCATTCGTCACAAAAGACATATAACAGCATATAAAATTACGGATAAAATTCTATCCTGAAATGCGACGTGAATTATAAATCATCTGAACTTAATAAATAATTAAATTATTGAATTATTCTGGCTTAAGGTAAACAATAGAAAGTTTAGAAGTATAAAAACAGGATATATATAAAATTATTATTAGATATAAGATCTCAATAACCAGAAATGTTAATATTTATTAATTTTATGTTTTATGTTGTATATCGGTCGCTATTTACTCATTAAAATAAACGATAAAATATTAATGTGCTCGACAGCGACATTCTTTGAATTAAATAATGCAAAACTATGAAATATTGATTATTATAGATATAAAGCGCAAGGTTTCAAAAAGTATGTTGGTACAATGTTAACTATGCCAATAAACAAATAGAGAGCATTAATTTAATAACAAACAACACGCAAAACAAAAGAATTAATTCTTTTATACGTTCTCTTATCTGTTTTTGTCTTATCTCATTCACTTGAAAATAATTAACAAAAAATTCAAGGGTTCTTGCAGCGACCAGAAAATTCAATTTTCTTTTCCAAAAAGAATTTCTTCGCTTATGGACGTGGACCGTCAATTGCATTGATGCTTTCAGAGAGAAAGAAAAAGACACAGAAGGCAAAGAGCAAGACAAAGAGTGCACGCTGCTCCGAGAAAAGCGCAACGTAAACAAAGCAATGCCTGTCAATGGAAGAGACGTAAAATCGTTTGAGCGTAACTCAGGCTTGATTACAGGCGGATAGCCATAATTGTTCATACGTTCTCTCTAATTACTGGATTATTCAGCAAGAAACGAGAAATCAATCGATGAAATATGCGAATATTAATCGTAGTTGGAATTCGGCGCTTGTGCTCCGAAATTGTCAGACTCACCCTTGGACGGGAACCTAACCTGACACCGCCCACCCTCGGTGAGAGCGTCTGACAACACCCCGGGTATCTCCTGTGAACTGTCGAGTCGCTGGCGCGAGACGCGTTTGCGATGCGGCCGACTACGACGATGACAGAGGCGGCGGCAGCGGTGGTGGTGACGATGACGATGACGCGAGGCGCGCGTTAATCGCGAATGTTGCGTCGCGCGATAAGGCAAACGAAACAACGACTTACCGCGACTTCATCCCATTGTGGGTGACGGCGAGGGGTGCCTCTTTATGTCGCGGCACTCTCGCGGCCTTCGCCACCAACCTGCCTCGCCAGGACCGTAACCGGGGCGGCGACTCGATAAACGAAGTCGAAGCCCGCCCACGTGTGGAGTTCGTATTAACGAATGATATCGAACGCGATATGCATCGAATCACAGGATAGAAATGAGACGAAACGAAGTTAGTGTCCTACTGAAGCCCACCACTGTGGGATAGATCTTTTGCGATATTTTGATGCATTTGTTTTTATATTATGCGCCTTGATAATTCAATTTTGATAAAATTAAATTTTTTTTAAGCAACTCCTCTTTAATTATCTTTAATGTCAAGATAAACACACCCATATGATATATATAATATGGGAAAATTTAAACTTTGCGTTAAACGAGATTCTCTCGCGATCGTTTATTGTATGTCTACTTTAAATATGCAATAAAGTCCAAGAGATTATTCGTTTTCTCCCATATATTAGTAGAATTATGCGATTTGAGAAATCAATTCATCTAAAGAAATTTATTTAAAATTTCCAAAAGTATTTGGTATCAAAGGAAATATCTGCAAAAAATCCAGGCTTTTCTTTCTCGCAGATAATAAAGTCCGAACAATGAGAAAGACAATGGCGTTGGAGAATGAAATAAAAGAATTCCGAAACGATGGTGCCTTTCGCAATATGTACGGTCTTGATTTGGCGCATGAGCGTAAGATGTGCGCGACGCAAGTCACACTTTATGCGCGCCGCTCGGGGATTAATTCCAAAAATTCTGAATTATTCGTCGCGGAGTATTGAGAGTAACGTGAGATGTCAGAAACAGAGTATGTTACGTCATTTCCCTAATCTGGTCCTAATGGACATCGCGCGGGCAAGCATTAATCATCATTATCCGCAATGGAACACGGCGAACCTACGGTAATTGAAAATGGAGAACTGTAACATAAGATCATTACTTGATAAATCTTTTTTCAACAAATAGAATATAATTTCAATTTCGATACACATAATTATCTAAATTAATTAGAGATTGATTTAATTGCATTTATTTAACATCAGTACAGAATTCTAAAATTGAAATATTGATTATTAAAAAGCATCTCTTAAATAATTTTAAATTTTTAAATAAGATGCGATGGTAATTCCTTGGATCTTAGAGCGTCCAATCAGATCATAGCTACAGTTTCAGAACATCAAATATATGTCTGTTCCATTTTAAGTTTTATTAACATAGCAAATATATTTTTCCCCGAAATCTTGCACAACTTCATTGCTAAAGCTAAAGTAATTATAAATATTAAATATCTTGGAAAGCAAATCGTGATTTAAACTTATAATAAAATAAATTCCATTTAAACTTAAATAATAATCTTTTAAATTATGACAATACTCGCTATGAGCTTGATACACAATGTTTTTTATTACAAAAAATTGACTGTAAAATAATCGTAGAGTCAATAAAATTAAAGATAAAACGTGAATGCATAATACGTTACAAAACAGATGTTAATTTTCGCGCTACCTGTTTTCTGTATTTAAGAGGCCGTCAGGCCTGTCATATCAAGGTGTAACAAGCGGTATTATGCACGTACTATTCACGGATGATTGATACGAATGCAAAACTGAACTTGGCTAACTAGCCGAGTTAGCAAGCCTCGCCAGGTTCTGAAAACTCATTAGGAAATGTCCGTTAGGAAATTGCGGGATCGGAGTCGAGTGATCGCAGAAGCTGTGTTCAGTCATCCAACACGGAAACGGAAAGACTAGGGATCTGCTGCACAGACGTTCCGCGTTCGAATTACGTGTCGCGTGCAAACACTCGACTTCTGATTTTCGGTCACGACCGGCATTCGCGTCTGAGAGGTGTTAATCGCTAAGGAACATTGGCGCTTATATAGACTTGCGTCTCTGTTGTGTGTGTGTGTGTGTGTGTGTGTGTGTGTGTGTGTGTGTGTGTGTGTGTGTGTGTGTGTGTGTGTGTGTGTGTGTGTGTGTGTGTGTGTGTGTGTGCGCGCGCGCGCGCGCGCGCAATATATTTGAATGTTTCATAAATTGACTTTGGACTAATGCAGATTTTTGAAAAATTTGATCTGAATAAAGTAACAACTTCTAACTCTTCGATAGTTGCTTAGATAAATCTTTTTATTCTCAAGCATTACGAACCTAACTTTTTGACCCATAAATGTTTCTATTAGCAATGTAATTATAAATCTTTAAAAAAATTAAATTGATTATACGGATATCAATTACATATATTGTCTCTCATGTATTTTTTGCTGTATAAAAAATTGATTAAGCTCTTTAGAATTTGCCAATTAACGTCATGTTAATTTTATTATCGGATTTAATTTTTGCGTGAGAAGATCAACGCAATCGCGCATGAAATCGTTGATGAAAGTAATTAATAGATACTATGTATATCGCACACAGATTACGGTTGGTTCACGATGGCGATTACATCAGAATGTGTTCTACATATCGATGAGATTACTGCATCCGCTTCGGGATGAAAACTGGACTTAATCAATTCTACATTGTACGGTGTCGATCTCATTATGAAATCCGGACGATCCGCGACGCCGAGATTACGATAACAGATCTGCGTCTTATCCGATCAAGTTGAATTTTCCGTGAGATCGTGCATCGTTCTTCATACTATAATCATATAACTTTCATCGAACGTCAACAAAAGTCTGTTCAAAGCAAATTTGTTTTTTTTTGTTTCGCATTGTACGTGATATGGAGCTCGGCAAGAAAAAGCAGTTCGAACAAAGGGAACGAAAAGCGCAAAGTTAGTCGAACTCACGCGAAAGTTTATAAAAGCAGAAGCCTGCTTCGCGCGGTAATTACTGTTATAATGTTATAAATCTAGCCATTATCCTATTACGCGGCTCATGTACACGCGTATTTCCAGATTTAGAAACTCTGCCTCTAATGACCTGCGTGTTGACGTAAGTAAACTACGTAACATCAATAATTCTTCGTCAAGCAATCTTACGTCAATATCGTAAGCTTGATATATTTTTTTACCTCGGAGAGGAGTTCTTACAGTAATGAAAATCTTAAAGAGCATGATTTTTAATTCTTATTTGTGCACGCGCACATAAAAGTTGCCCTACAATTCGAAACCTTAATTTTATTTACAAACTTCATTCTCATGTAAATTCTTTCTCAAAATAGAAAACTTTTCTCGAACTAAGTTTTTGCCTGTCGCAATTAAGTAGGAAAATTTTACTTCGTTACGTTAAAGGATTAAATTCGTTTTCAAATCGAATAAGAATATTTATTACGTCAATAAATAATTAACAATTAAGACTTTTTAATTTACTCGATTGGTTATCATTGTCATGACAAATCGACCATTGGTTTTGGTCGTCTTGACAATTAATCTGACCAAAACCAATGGTCGATAATAGCCAATCGAGTCGATTAAAAAGTCATTGTAAATTTATTTTATTATAATTTTTAATTAACACATTTATTTAAATTTTAAATCTATGTATATGTAAACAAATGTCCTTACTGACTGACTCATCAACGCCCAGCCCAAATCCCCAAACCTAAAAACATGAAATTTGGGGAGTATAAGGTATATTCCTTCCATGACGTAAAGTACCTAGAAGTAAGAAGAGATTTTTAGAAATTCGACCCTTAACGGGGTGAAAAACAGTAAAATGTGTTTTCACAGATTCACTTAAGCTAGTATAATACATTTTAATAAAATTTAAAATCAAGCAGATATATGCACATTCGACGTTTTATAAACTAACTGTAGCGTGGTTATCCCATTGCAGTCGCTCGAAATCGCGATGGGCAAAACCATTTCCATTGCATCTCATTTAAGAGTTTACAGTCGCTCGGTTCGCGCTTCTTATGGTAGAGAGCTCGAGAGGTATCTCTTTTATTTCTCAGCAGGATCAAATCGAAATAAAGGGCGTCCCAATATTGGAATCGTCGGTGAAATGGTTCTTCTAACAAAGAGTTAGCGAGGTACCCTGTACATTACTCGCTATATCCCCGTATTTACTCGCCGCCCTTTTTAATTAAAACGTAGCCCCGAATTAACTGTCTCGACTTTTGCTCCGCTTAATTCGCCATATCCGTGGCGTCTTTGTGATCCACTTTACGGTCTCGCGCGATGTTGTCTGTCGCCGCCGTTTAATAGGAATATATCGGGCATTATATCGAGGTCGATTGATAGGCTTCCGTTATTTGCCAGCCGAACTTCGATTATCCACCGGCTGTCGGCTCAATTACCCAATTCTGTCCAAATAATAGCGATACGTAACGAATCGTGCACACCTAATATCTTCAGCTATTGTATCGTATTACATCTATTACTTTTCGTCAGATTCAAATACAATACCAAGTACATACAATATATATATATACACGATATATTTATACAGGTATTTTTAAATATGTGGATATTAATATCATTTTGCTATTATTTGTACTTTACTTTTTATTTGGCTGTACTACAATTCGGTCCATTCTGTATGTACTTATTGTTAGATATGTAAATTTATTCTCTCCCCTCTAGATTTACGAGGACTGTTTCAATTCACATAATTAAACTTCCGAAACACTCGAAATAATAGTTTCTTCGGAATAATAATTCTTATTTTTCTCGTTTCTTTCTCTCTCGCATACCCGTTCCAACGATTCTTTTAATATCGCATTTCTTCTCCATTCAGTACTCCTAAACTCGATTCTCGTAAGACCCGGGCTTAAATTGCGCTATTGAAAAACGCATATAACGCGGTTATTATAGACTGAATAAAACCAGCTTTCCTCACAATTCTTCTTCAATCTCAGTGACTATTTCACTTTGGCCTACTTTTACATAAATTCTTTTAGTGACTTGCACGAGAATTAGACATAAATAAATGAAAAGAGAAAAAAAAAAGAATTTTCTCATTCCAAGAGTTGTTAGATGCAGGCGAAATTTTATTTTTGCCTCGTTAGATCCATTCCGAAAGATATCCGCGTAGTTTCTACTCGCTTTAAGGAGACACACCCCCTTGAATGGTGAACTCATCCTTCCTTTTAACAGTTTACCGATATCCGTCGAAGGCTTGTCAATACTTAACATCGGCAATAAATATATCGATCGTGTTAGGGTTGGCTCCTCGAGGTCGGCGAGCGAGAGAGGGCCGTCTTGTGCGCGTCGTGGTGCGGCGCGGCGCGTCGCGACGTCGACGGAGCAGCGGGTCACGTGACGACGGAAATCGGCGTGAAACACGGAACCGCGCGCGCGGCATCGTCGGTCAACCTCAGTCAGTCGGCGCGCGGCATCCGTGTGAGGCGTATCGCACGCGTTTCTGCACTGGAAGGTCGGTCGATCGAATCGGTCGACGAACCCTTAACACGAACGCTCCGCGAAATCGTTTATTCCGTCATTCCGGAGTTGAGGAATTGAGTAATTCCGGTCGGTTTTGCTGGTCCCCAAGAAAACACCACGTAACGCGAACGATCATCGATCGAACAAAGTGAGATTTATTCCTCTCGATCAAAGTGTATCTTACTTGAACCAGAGTGCATCGCGTATATTCGCGACAATCGTGACGAGTGATCGACTTCCGGAAGTAAGTCCTTTTAAGGAGAAAGAGCGTCCTGCGCGAAAGACCGATGGAGACGATCGCTCGATCTTTATCGGATGCGGGAATTCGTTCGAAAGTAATCGTTCGAAGTCTCGATTAATCGTAACGTTGGTTTCGATCAATCATCGGATCGAGGAGAAAAGTGGAAAGGGAACACGATCTGGGAAAGTAAAGAAAGGCATCTCGGTCAGCCATAATCTCTCGATCGGCACAGCCATCGCGCGCTTAAGACGATAATCGTCATACGGTGGCACGCACGTCCGTGACTGCACGCATTAGGGACATTAAGGGAACGCGTGTTGCGAGCATTAAGAGCCGAGCATCGAGAACACTTCGCGAGGAACCGAACGCCAATAATCGGGATCGATCTCACATCGATTAAATTCAAAATCGGGCCAAAGGGAACGCCGGAGCGGAGTCGAGTAGTTGCGTCGAATTGCACACGAGTTTCAAATTGCGAACGATATAATCCTGAAATATAAGATAGAATAAAAATAACGGGATAATAGAAGGGGAATTAAAGAAAAATTGGAGAAGAGAGCGGCAGAATTCTGGATATATAAGAAGCAACGTTTGCGAGCGTTTTTCCTTTCATTCCATTAATGTAAACTGGATTAATATTTCAAGATATGATCGCGATATCAATATCGTAAATTTCAGATGAGGTTTGAGAACCTCGCGTGAGACTATAAAGAAAGGAAAGCAGAAGAGTCGCTACGGAAAAATGAAACAATCCCGGGTAGCTGATGGTATCGCTCGAATGAAAATTTCCGGATACATATTAGACATTATTTAATTTCGTGAAAAAAACAGATGGAAACTGGGGAAGATCTTGAAAATAGCTTGATAACTTTGAGGATAACTCGGTGAGACAATATCATCCTCGCTCGAGCTCACACATGTCACAGTCGTTGTATTCCTGCGCACGCGGGGAATCTTGAGATTCTCGACGGAGGTATCTCTCGGAGGTTTGAGAAATTTGTAATAACAATACTCGTGGGATAGAAGAGCGAGGTTCCACTCCTTCTCGGCTACGTACTCACTGTTCTCGCGGGATTCGCGAATAAAAAAAAGTTAAATGTAAGAATAATAAGCTAAAAGAGATAAAACACATAATCTCGGAGAACCAGCCCGGAAATTCTTTTCTGCTATCGCACACGCTTAGTTTGCTGATGCGCGATCGAAATGCAGGGGCCATCTCGCTGGATCGTGATCCGGGTGATTTACATGTAAGGGCGACTGGTCGACGCCAAGCATCAAATTCGCGACTTCGTGAATCTGACTTATAACTTGACGCACTTAAATGCCACTATCTCGATGTGTGCATTGTCGTTGTACTCGAGATCTCTCTGTCCGAGACACTTGACACGTGACGCTCGAACACTCGGGAGATAAAGACGACGCGACCTTTGTGCACCGTTTTGCGTTCGCGAATTTGAGGAAGTCCGCTATGCTCTCCGCCACTGTGCTTGAAAAAGCTCGACACGCCTCGTGAAAGGCTGATTCGCCATCCGATAATCGTGGAATGTTGCCGAGAAGAATCTGAAGTGCGAAAGAGAGAGAGGGAGAGAGAGAGAGAGAGAGAGAAAGAGACAGAAAAGAAGAGATAAGCCCATAATGATGGAAGACGCGTTAGGGTCCAGCACGATGCGAGGTAAGCATCTTTTCACATCCTTCATATAAGAATTATTAAGATGATAGAAAACAGAATGCCAAAAAAATTTTTCAGATATAATATACATAAAAAAGGATAAGAGAATTTTCTAAAATATAACCCTATGTACATAATAGAATATGAAGAATAATATACATATATGTACAATAAAAAAGATATAGAAAACGTACATTATGTGTGTACGATTTTGAAGTCAATTTCAGCTCAACAGAATTTTAATCTGTCGCGGTTTTTACTTCTCGAAGTCGAATAATTTCAATCATTAATATTATGTTGAGTAATCCTTCATATCGGATTTATTGAGATTATAGACAGAGTGATTTAAATCTGATAAAATCGGGGCAAGAATTTGTTATTACTATACAAGAAGGGTATTATTAAATTTTTCATTGCCGTTAGCCATTACGCAACGGTGATTTTCAATTATTTTTATGCAACCCATCAATCCTGACGAGAGTTAGCGGACGTTTGTCACTTTATCGAGAAGGCAAAGGCGCGCGAGAGAACGCGATGTGCTGAATTCCATTAAAGTTTCCATTACTTAAGAACTTACGACGGGAATGAAAACTGCGTTTCACCTCGGGGATAACGGTAGACAGTCCGCGCTTGCATTATAAAGTATTTAATGACTCGATATTCGTGCTCATTTATATCGCAAAAACGCATTGACTCCAAAGTGTCAAAGAGAATTGGAAAATGTTGTAGAAAGCGACATTCAATTAGGAAATAATTAAGAGACTAATTTCATCGCTTGATAATCAATATGCAAAACTGCAGATAATCCCACGACTCGCAAATAAAATTGCGAGTTTCAAAATTCAATTATTCGAGCATCAAAATTGTTTTATTATTTGCAGCCCCTTTGAATTTTTCAAATCTACACAAGATCGGTAAGACATTTTCTAGGTCAAATTGACGACAATCGAGTAAATTAATTGAGGTATAACTATATAATGTATACAAACGTGTCAAGATCATACATTGAGACAAAATAAGAATGCGCGAGTTTTATCACCAATTAGTGCATCGGGCTCGCTAATCGCGTTCGCGAAGATACACGAAAGCTATGAACACGCGCAGTGCCATGAACAGCGACAGTAAAGCGATTTCTCGCTGATAGTCTCACAAAGAAACAATTTATCTTGCGATAACCAGGCTGCTTATCCTATTTACAATAGCAATTGTGTCAAAAGTTGCTTTTCTCGACTCAAGAGTAAAGTAATGTTTTTAAAACAGATTGATTATTATATATTTCAAGCCCCGATGTCTTATAATTTTGACTTTACATTAATATGACTTTATATCGTATCTAATAAATCATATCATAATTTTAAATATTTGCATTTAAATTTGAATTCCTATTTTTCGTCGGAATATTTTATTAGCGTACGATAAAACATTTTAATTCAATAGTCACTGGATAATTAAAAATCTCTACATCTAAAATTTCTTTCATACAGTAAAGAATTTGTGACCGGCTTACTTTCTAATCGCGGAAAAATATAAGGACAAAACGCGATTTTGCAGTGTCTTGTAAAATTAAATAATTATTGCATGATACCTCGATGTTTGTAATTTAATTGTTATGCTCTCATTTTCCTCGAGGACGTCGGTTTTATTTAGGTCTCGCCGCAAAAATTCAATTTCCTGTTGAATCGAGAAAATCAAGCTCTTCTATATATAGGAACACGCCTGTGCGGGAAACGAAATATCAGACTACGTTAGCAATCGAAACTTTTCCTTGGAAGCGCCACGGAATTTCGTCGAGAATCGAGCGGCGATCGTGTTGGAAGTGGCCCTCGCTGTCGCGTCGCTAACTTCCGCCCGTCGCGTGTATCGTGTCACCCGGTCCTGTCGTCGGACGTCCCTTCTTCGAGGCGGAATATCGAGTTGGGGCTTGTTGCGCGGAACTGATCTCTCGGGCCCTGCCTGGTCTCTCGGGCCAATTGCGGTTCGACATGCCGACGTAGTTACGTGGTGCCTTGAAACACGCTAAATTGCATTGTGAATTCGGATCAGGTCTTTTTACGTGGTCCAATTCAACGCGAATTCAAAACTACGAGCGTAATCATTTTTGCGACAAACGTTATTATTTTAATTTTTGCAGCACGGTGGCTATTAATTGTTCCCAATCTCACTGCAGGTCGAACCAAAGGCCCTTAAAGAAATAATCTCGGCCTCAATGAATATTTACTGAACATTTACGAGCGAACGTGACTTTAGCACGTGCTTTTGCTCGATTACGTGCGATTCGAACCGCGCGCGTGTAATTAATATTAATTGTAACACCGGAACACCCGCGGTGCACCGGAGATTCGGATTTATTCTAACAACATATCGGTCGCGCGATACGACCGCACTCGCGCTGTTTCGCCGTGCTGTATCTCCTCACCGTTGGGCAGATTACATTACCGCTAACCGAATTCCGGCATACGAGAGCACACGATTCGGAATGGAGCTCGGGATTGAGTGCGGAACTCCATCTTGGTCATTTTCGCCTTCTACAATTGCCACGTGCTTGCGTACGAGTGATTTAATGCCTCGTTTCGTAACGCTGCCGTCGCTGCCTACTCGGTAACGCTTCTCGGCTTCCTCCCTCCGATATTTGTTCTCGTAACATTCTACCTCGCGCACTGAATTTATTTAATTCGTACGCACACGCGCGCGCCCGCTCATGTACACACGTCACATACATATGTAGACACGAGATACATGCATGGCGCCGGTAATGTTATTATACACCTGTTTTACGCGCCTCAATCATTATTGATAACCTTCATGCGAAAATGCAGTTTTAATCACCGCCCCTAATTAAATCAATCCTGGTTTGTTATTACAGGCGAACTGTGTAAGATAATAATACGGGCGGGCTGGAAGTTTCCTCTTCCCAATAATTCGAGCTCCGGCATTCGCAACTGTATCGTTGTTACATGTATTATGAGCTATCATCGTTACATATTATCGTATTTGTTGTAACGCGCTATTATTATTGTACACAGATTATTATCGAAAATTATTATTACAGATCTTTGTTTTAGAATTGACGATGCAACAATTTCGTCCACGTATAATTATCGTAAATATATATACATATATATATATATCCAGTGCAATTTTCTATAAACAAGCAAGATTTAATTATAAAATACTATTCAAAGTAAGTCGCATAGGTGACCGGTGAGGGATAAAATCCTGAAACTGATTATTATCCTTTCGACAAGCTATTTAGTACGAACTTAATATAACAGTGAGCGAGTCTAGTTAAGTTTTAATTGGAGAATGTCTATATTAACAATGTCGTTAATTGGATATAAAAGGGCGATATAATTATATATAAATATATTCATTACTAACTAAAGTCAATACCAATCTATTATAACATATAATTTTATCGTAGATCATATCCCAATTAATATACTTTGTTGACGCGATTAAATCATGAATGACATAGATTTAAAAAAAAATCACACGTACCTATAAAAATCAAGCAAATAAGTTGAATCAAACAAGAGTTCTATGATTTTTTTTATAAATGTCAATAATATGAAAATATCAATTTGACCGAATAAAATCTCGTGCTTTTGTAAAACAACAATTCCTCATGAATTATGCAATATCTCGTTGTCAAGTACGCTCTTGTAATTATGACGCAAATGTCGATATCGCGATATAGTTTTTCCCGATAAATACCGCCTAGTGAGTTCGCCAGTAGTATAGTCAGGCCTCGATCGGACGAGGCTACACGCGGTGGCCATGAGGGTACCTGCTTTCGCGATCGCGCCTTAAGCGAACGCGATTTAAGTGCGATGCCGCGCCGAGAGAGAAGGGCATTAAAATCGACTCAATGGCGGAAGAGAACGTTGGCCTCGGTTCGTGACTCGTCAAATTGAGTTGAAGGAGACGTCTGAGTAACGCGGTCGTGTCAGTCCGATACGTATCGACAATACCGATGCGAGCTTATTTCTGATATCGAAATGCAGATTACTTGTTCAATAATACATCACTGCATCACGAGATAACGATGGCATATCAAATACCGTCAACGATATTACGTTGTATGTCAAAAGTTTGCATATCCCGGTATAGAATTTTCACGTTGCAGGCAATCGCCAAAATATTACTTTCTTCTCTTTTCAACGCAAAACTATGTCAAACATATAACCTGTATTTTGTTTCAAAAGAGAAAATAAAAGACCTGCTTCAGTTCTACCCGATACAACGCGATTTTTTACTCAATGTTTCGCGTGGATGTCACTTGATATGTAAATTCCGTACGTGAACTCGTATTATAATATATTTCAGTTTAAAAAAAATATGTGTGTGTGTGTGTGTGTGTATATATTGATGTATTTCAGTTGAAGAAGAAAAGGAAATTGCGTGAAAAGTAATAACAAATGGAGCGACAGATCGACGATCCTCCTAATTTATAAAACGGTAAATTAACGTTTGAATGCTGCGATATTTCAGTAAAACGAGCGCCACTTAATTGAATGACACAAATTGCTAATTATTTTGTCGCTTTGACGAAGTAACGCGCGTCGGCGACAGTTACGACACTTCATTGGCGTGTCGGTATTTTCTCGCGATTTTGCCGTTCAAAACGATATGCAAAAATAGCGTCAATTCTGCTGGGTTACGCGTGCGTAACGAGGGAAAATCGCGACCTGCCGCAAACGTTAATTAATCGTTGTTTCGCTCGCCCGATTGAATTTTGCATCGAGATAGCGAAAGGCGCAAACGCGTTGGTTCTGATATAATTAAATATCGTTATCACCGAAGTGGGGCGTAATATGGGTATCTTGTATTACATTAATTGAGCTGGCGTCACGCGTTCGCCAAATGAAGATATTCTTGTGTGGGAAGCGCCATTGATGATCCTTTCTCAATTTTTGTTCGATGAATCTATAGAGTCCCTCTAATAAGAGTCTGGCCATCAGACAGCAACTTTTGATTGGTCCGACATTTTTTGGCAAAAGCAAGAGAACAGAAAGAGAAAGAGATATAAGAGAGAAAGAGAAAGCGATATGAATGTATGTATGAATGTATATCGCTTCTCTCTCTTTCTCTTTTTCTCTTATATCCTGAACTGCAAGCTGGCCAGAGGGACTCTAGGTGAATCTATGTATAACGCATTAACAGTCTATGTAGCGCATTCCGCTCGTTACTAAACGGGACGTAAAACGCTAGCGTTAAACAACCTCGCGATCGAAAACGCGATCGAAACGTGATAACGGCTTGAAGCTGACTCGTTAATCTTCCTTAGAGCGGACAACCTTATCGCGTATCGACTTCCGCGTTTAAAGAATAGTCACGTCTACCTAAACGAGGGATGGAAGTGTGCACGATGGAGGCACACTCGCCGCTATTTGACAGCCATCGAGATTCCGCATGCAGATACTAGCGTCCGGCCGCTGCGTGTTTGCTCCGTGTGTGATTTCAGATCGGAACACCACAATTAATCCTAGAATACGTAATGTGTGTCAAACCTACTATATTTATTTCATCGTGTGGTATCGTCTATAGGTATATTCAATCTAATAAAGTTTATTAGTTAAAGAAAATTAACAACTAATATTAATGTAATTACAATATTTTTTTTTAGTAATTCTTTTTAAACTACTATCATTTTAGAAGAGGCAAATTTTTTCCATAAAGGATCAGATAGTAAATATTAGGCTTTTGCGGATTAAAAAGCAAAAATTACATAAGTACTTATATAACAAAAGAGAAAATTTTTTATTTAAAAAATTTCAAAATAAAATAATAATTACGCGAGTTATAGTTTGCCGATTGCTGCTTGAGAATATCTAGATTGAATATCTAGATGTTCACTTTTACTCTGGATTTTGTTCCTCTTTCGTCAAAACTAATACGAACTATGCATTACGAACTATGCATCAAATCTTTCTGGTGGTGTGTGATTTTAGCTTTCCTTACTTCTGTCTCGCCGAAGAAATTAATTTTCCCCGTCATCCGATCGAGGAATGACTACATCCTTTACCCTCCACCCTCTGGAGACCCGTTCAATAAAACAAGATCGGGGAAGCAAACACGGTTCGAGGCAGGAAGATCACGCATGTTGTGCTGTCCTGCGCCATATTATCGCGCGTCGGATGGAACCCTCATCGGGGACCCGTACATATCGGCAAACAAGCAAACAGAGCATGCCGGCGTAATAATTCTCTTATCGCCGATCGTCGCATAATCGTTCTCGCGTGACTCGCTCGAATCGCTTAATCCAATAACTCTGTTCCGAATTCTCGTACGCGCGAGGGTTTCTTCCGTTCCGAGAGTTTTTTTCGGCCGCGAAGGGTGCATTATAATGCGATATGACGCATAATGCAAAAGAGGCGAAAACAATGTATACGCTCGAGATTAAAAGTGGGATGCATAAAAAGCACTCCAATCTCTACGCTTCATTAAGTTTCATTAAATTTCAAGTAATTAATTAATTATATTTATTATACAAAAAGATATATTTTATTTTTACTATATAAGCCACACAATTAAAGCCACATACGCGCGCTTATTCATCAAATAAGTTTCGTTAAACTTTTATACTGTGGACATGGTGCACAGCTTCTTCTTTTTCTTATTCTTCTTCTGTTAAATCTACAGCCTTTGGATAGGTTTTGGCCTTCTACATGGTAATTTAATGATTAGAATATTATAAAAACTGAAAATGCAAGCGACTAAATTAACAGATTATTCTATTAATTTACGTTATTTTCTGTGAAACATGACAATGGAAAACAGATTGCACTTCAATTGCATTCGTGTCAATTAGATACAAAATTATGCGAAGGCACGAATGACATTATTTCGCGCATCAATCTCCAATGGATCTCGTCGCAATTTTCGTACGAAACGTACAATACAATTGCAAATGGGATCACGATCCAACCTTCCGTGTCAATTAATTAACTAATTATGATGTGGAGATCGAGACTTTAATTAGCATTATACAATGCCGCAATCAAGTGCGCGTAAAACAATATATGCGACACGTGATACACGTAATGTATTATATATTGCCTAATAAATCACCGTGTCGTAAAACCGATGGCGCTCTATGCGTCGTAAAACGTGCTCCAGTCCTGCATCCTGTTGCACTTCATTGTTAATTTATTTACCGTCGTAAAAAAAAAAATATTTTTTCGATGCAACCATTCGGTTATCGGCGTCCATCATCAAATTTCCATTATAAAAATGCACCGTGCAGCACAGTAAATTACGTTTATATTTGTTACATGTTGCAGGTTGTATATGCCTATCTCATCGCTTTGAGTTTTACTTATCCGACTACCGTTTTCATTCAGCTTTAACAATTCTCTTTGTGCGAAGACTTCTGATAAAATAGGAACTATACCTACTCTGAATTTACATTAATCTGCTTCTTACAAACTGAATTATTATTTCATTCTAGTGACATTTAATTTAAAATCGCATAAATTACTTTTTCATTTTAAAAATGAGTTCTTTTTCGCGTGACGCTCTACATTTATAAAAATTTCACCGACACTGAATTTACGGACCGCGATAAATATTTAAGGTATTAATGTTACCGGTGGAAAATATGTATCACTATACTTGTCCCCTAAACTCAGTATAAAATTCTTTGCGTTGTCGCCAAGATTAATATATACTGGATTTAGAATTTAAGTAATTGAGTTTTTAGGATATTTTAGCAAAAGTAGGTCGCGCTGCTACTCTTGTATTTATATATCTTCTTTTAGATTTTGCAATATTTACTTTTCTGTTATTTTTTCCAATAAAATATTTGGTTACCTGTATGGTACAAGTCTCTCAACGAATTTCTGATATGCGCGCAATATAGTACGGTAAAATAAATAAAAGAATAAGATTTCCTTCAGCCGCGTCTTTTCTCACATTTCACTTGCATGAGATAATGGCGGCAAGGCTCTTAAGTAAAGGCCATTACGTCCAAGAGCCATAAAGCCATTACGTCATTATTTATAACGTTAAACGCAGAGTAGGAGTTACAGGAATAGAAACTAGATCACGAATGTACACAACCGCGAGAAATAATTATGGGATTTTGTAATAGCGAAACGCACTTATATCCTCGACCGACCTTGCCGATATTAATCACCGCTTGTCTCGACCTCCCGATTTCCCCATCGATTGCGAAAAATGAGCGTTATCGGAGCGACGCGACGTGGCGATCGACGACCCCATTAAAACCCATTGCAACCTTGTTCTTTTTTTCCTTCCTCCTTTTTTTCTCTAAAACCACCCTTGCGGAACGGATCGAGTGATATTCGCGCGAGCAATCAGGTGAAACGAGTGATTTCTGAGGCCGCGGCGGCCGCGCGATTCCGATTTATCGGCCAACAAATCACACGTCGACGCTCGTCGCAATTATAGCCGAATGAGGCTGAAATTTTTGCAAGTCGGTCGGTCGACTTTGCAATAGCAAAAGCGGGATTAAAATAACGTCGCGTGAGCAACTCGGCGTCGGAAAGACGGCAAGCCCCGGGGTTCAGTTTCAGTTAATTCTACGTAGATAATTCGTCTGTTGCATGTCCCGAGAGCACCCGCGTGCTACTGTTATATATACAAGTTGCAAATTTCGATTGTAGATTATTATTTAAATTATTACGTAACTACGTTCGGCTTATTTCACCGAAAGATAAAGAAAGTTCTTGGATCTCTCGTTAAAAAGCAATCAATTAAAAATCTCTTCGAATCATTCAATGACGATTATTACTGCAACAAGTTTAAGTAAAAAAATAAAAATAAAAAAGGAATATAATGATATTTTTTTGCAAAACAACTTTTATTGAAGAAAATCCAATCGCTAATTCCAATTAATAATTCGTACGAATATGTACCATGCATAGGCGGTCTCTTTTTGTCATATTAATGACTATTTTCCACGGAACGTTCTATTCGAAAATGAATTTAATTAATACACGCACACATAGTGACGTCAATACAATCGCTGGGAACACAACGGGAACGATCATTTCGATTAATCAAGCCTCAATTATTAATAACGCCTCATCCGGCGTGGTTCTCTCGCGCTGGTTGATCCCGAATAAGGTCACGAGAACGGAATACGAGATAAAGAACCCTCTTCTCTCTTTATTATCCGATCGTGTGTGTGTGCCCGCGTATACGTGTACGTTGCGCGCGATAAGCTCGCTCACTCTCGATTGGCCGATTACCTCGTGGTCTCGCATGTGCAATGAGCCTTAAACTCGCGATCTCGTGTGCGACAAAAGCGTATCGCGGGCTTTCGACCGCGTCGACCGCGCGCTAGAAAGGCGGGAACCCGTATCTTCAGGTCGCATTTAGCGGCGCTAAGTACAATGCTCTCCGGCGGATTCTAAAACCCGAGAATCCGAGTTGAACAACCTCCGTTGTGTTTGAGACAACATCCCACCCTTCGGCATATTCGGAGAGAAAATATTCAACTTTTAATTTCATAATTCCATGTAATGATATCATAAAAAGCTCGATTTCGATCTGTAATTCAGAAATTAGGATAGAAATATCTATTCATAATTTTATGACGTGTAATATAAACAATATTTTAAGAACTATATACACAGAATATACTAGTTTATACATCTATATAAAATTAATATTAAAATAACGTATATACATCAGCATACACGTCAAAATACACGGCTATCTTTTTTAACGCGAATTATAGATTGTCTAAAGTGGGCTTATTTTTGTGATTTAACTTTGCCTGAAAAGCTTCTCCAAGTAGCGTCAGTCTTTAGAGGTAGAAAAAATATGGTGTCAATTTTTATGATTTTTTATGCGAGTCATCAAAAATCTGTTGCCAAATGTCAATCTAAATGTATGTCTAAAATGAGTTGAGAAGTTGCATGCGGAAGGATGCATATTCTGGACCGTCTGATTAGCTTCCTATTTCGAAACTTAACGTCATCCTCATTTGGCGGAAATTTACGATCGCATCAGCTCTTACGTGTTAATGTTATTTACGTGTGCATCGGTTTTCAACCCAGAAAGTGGTAGGGTGCCTGCCACTATGCGTTCGTTGAACTGGGTTATAACGCGATTTTCCGACTTAACGAGCAGAAATGCGATTAGCGCCAAGTCGCCGATTTTTCAAACCGTCCGTTCTGCGCGCGACTGATTACGGCGGAAGTTCGCAGAACTTCCTCTTCGAGCTTCCGGCCCGCTTCGTTCGATTCCGCTCGCCGAGGCCGTTCGATTCTATCACCGATTGTGAGCAATCTCATACATTAGCGTTATCATAACACTTTGCCGCAAATGCCGGTTCTGATTGGAGAGTCCGATAGAATTAAATTTTACTAACATATGTTGAAAATATGTCAGTAATTGTATTTTAATATTAAATATAATTATATGGTTAAGTTAAACAGAATAAATAATTTGAAATGCAATTATGTTAAATGTAATTACGAAATAATTATAAATTGCCTAAATGTTTAAAATTGTATATAACATTCAAAACTTACGACTCTCTCTCTCTCTCTCTTGCTTTTTGTCAGATTATTATTAATTCATAAATAATTTATGAATAACTTTAATAGAAAATTTTCCCAAGACTCTATGAGTAACATTTTAACGGAACTATTTTCATTTTAGTATAAATTTTAGTAATTTTACTTTTTATGAAAAAGGAATGTAATATTCCATAACTGTCGTAATGTACATACATAATTACATACACAAGTTACTGGATACGGCTTATTGCAAAATACAGTTTTGCTGAAGCCAGATATTGGGTTAGAAATCTCGAACAATGATGAAATCAGTAATAATGCAAAACCAATGTATCAGTAATAATAGATAATACAGATAACAGGTAGAGAGCATTTGAAGACTAATAAACAATGAGAAATTCTATCCCACTAACTAAATTATAATCGAGCGTCAACCAAACGTACATTTGAAAAACTCAAAAGTAATGAATAACCAAAATTTTTAATTTTTTGATGCAGAATTTAATCACATTCTCCAGACTGCATTTTTCCTCAAACGGTATGCTATAAAAACCCCTGGAATCGTTAAAATTAGAAGAATTTTACAAACTGATCAAATATATTCGAAACTCGCTCATGATGAATAAAAATATCCCGCTGACGCTGCCATTCAATTCGTATCCAATTTCGTAGTCGATTCCCATGAGCTTTCGATTGCGAACGATAGCCATTTTCCATGAACGCACAATTGTACGCACATAAGTCGTAAATAACGAGAATAGGCGCGGGACTGATAATGGTTGGCGTAGATATGGACGGGCGATGATAACTCGACGTATCGATTGCACGTGAATCAGAGACCTCGCGATTCACCTTTTTAATATTTCACCTCCGTTATTATTTTCTTTCTGATAAATCCGCGATCCCGCAACGAACTCACCTGTCAACGGTAGGACCAGGCATTCAAGTCGCTTAGGTTACGAAGAGATCGATTCGAGGCACATATACACCGCATTTATTTATAACCCCGGATACTTGGTCTCTCGGCCGAGGGTCGTTCACTCGTAAGTGTGTTATCGACTATGGCGAAAGTTCGGATTGTTCATTTGAAGCCCAAACTTTCGTCCCCGCCCAGTATAATTGCTCATACGACAAGTTGCAAAGCCCTAAGTGAAACTTAATCGAAGACATTAGGCTTTCTCGGTTAAATTCGGGAATTAATAATCGATACGTCGGAACTTGCGAGAATTGTGCAAATTAATCCAAGAACGTTAATTTAACCTTTTTCTTATGGTAGTGTAATCTACATCTAGTCTATTGGAAAATATGTAATATATATCTATGCACACATGTAATAAATCTTTAAACACGGAGAGAGAAAAAGAATTTAATAACAATCCGCATCACAGAATTTATTTTAGTAATATGCGCGCGCGATATTATATTTTATATATAATATTATATAACTTAAATAAATAGGATATTAATTTCACGGGTGCGGTAACTCGATTAAATGACTTTTATCGATCGGTGGTTATTTCTTGAGAAAACTAACAGAAATAAATAACACTTAGAAATTACGGGATTAAAGGGCAAACAAGTTCAGATAGCCAAGTTTTAAAACTAGACAATTCCATTAAAGCGTTCGAGGAGAATTGATCTCGTTGTAACGGATCATAAGGAAGTTGGAAGTTTTAATCGACTTTATTAGACACTTTCGTTAATTAATCGTTCCGCGCTTCCGTGAGGAAACTGTTCACATCACACGTTTCTCTCCCGCGCTCTTTACTTCATTCTCGTGTATTCGAATTATGCAAACAAATCGCACGTATATAGCGCGACAGTAAATTAGAAAAAAAGGAAATCTCTGACTTTTAATCAAGCAGATTCAAATAGAAATCCGATCGATATATAGGTAAACGTAATCGAGCAGCGTGAATTCTCCGAGTTACGCAAATTTCTTGCTTTCATTACATCGAAATAACAAAGACAATGTAATGCCGCGCGCGCTAATGTATATTTCTCTAATGGAAATTTATCGTTTTCACCGAGAAATATTCCCGGCGTGAACAGTAATTACGAAGTAGCTCGTGCAAATTTAAAAGCTTCGCTTCCGCTCACCTGTATAGAAAAACTTTCCAACGATACGTGCGTATGTTCGTGCAACTAATAAAAATCAGTGTAATGAAAAATAATTCGCAGATTTACATATATCGAATAATTGAACGATCTAATAAGTATCGGATAAAAGCTGTTACGAGGATCGAGTTTTCGATCTGGAAACCCGAAGAGATATCTTTAGTACTCGAGAAATAACTAAAAGCGGAAGCGGAAGAAAGATGGAGCGAGAAGTGGTTGAATCAATATCGTTAAAATTAATACTGTTAAATTAATCGCGTGCCGCTCGAGAATTGCAGAATTTCGTTAGACGTTACGATAGCTGCCAACAAGAATTCTAACGGACAGAACTCATTTGGGAACTGTCAAAGTCGAATCATTCCGAGTTGTTACCAATAATGATATTTATCATTTATATATTTATCCTCAGACAACTGTAATGGAATTGAGGAAGTTTAACAGCTTTAAGAGCAATATCCGTGTGCCATACTGTTCTCCATTTTAATTATAAAAATAAAATAAATAAAACGTCCATATAAATACAAGAATTTATTTTGTTTTCAAAACAGCTCATCAGCTTGTCAGTAATAATACTGAGGATGCGAAATCCTTCATATCCTCGTTAGTACATACATCAATTTTTAATACGCAATTCTTATACACATATACTGAAAATGTTCATGATTTTCAAAATAGGAAGACGATAATTAAATATATATATATTAAATTATTATATATTTAATTTTATATTTAATTATTATAATATATATTTTTTCACATGGATATTATTCTTTGACATTACCCTCTTAATTACAAGAAATGTAATTATATATTTTTATATACTTTTTTTTGTATATGCAATGGACATATCAAATATAAGGATAATATTACCCATATGGATAATATTTTGGTATCTGATATGTCCGCTTTCGGAACTCCTGAGAGCTGTCGATTCTGGTGATACAAAAAAAAGATAGAATCTATATATGTAGAAAATTCGAATAGACCTTTCAAATTTCACTGATGATAAAATATGTAATACGCTCTTTGTGGCATATTCAAAGGATCTATTTGAATATTTTCTGTGATAGTGTATGCATCGTAATTACGGACAGTAATCTGTAAATGGTAACGTTACGCGTGTCAAACGTGTACCGAGACGTTATCGTTAAGCATAATCGCGGCGCGGCGCGACGCGTCGCCGCTCCAATACGATGCCAAAGGTCAACAACCGTTCCTGTTAGACGATGTTAATCCTTAATCGAGACACGGGTTCGTGCTCGCAGGGCGTATTCGTTCGGACACGTCAGGTCCACTCCACTTAACTCTCGCTCGCACAGATAAAGGCGTCACGATTATGATAAATGCGAGTTCCGAGCACACGGGAGTTAGGTAGAACTTAGCTTATGTAATGGGTAAAACGGCGAATTTTATCTCTCCGCGTGTATACGAGGCCAAACGTACGATTTAAACGTTTTCCTTTGCCCTCCGCGTATCCGTCTGTAATGTAACGTGGTATCCCGCACCAAATTACAAGTTACACGAAGCTCGAGCTCGAGCCGAGATGTTAAATGCTGCTGCAAGTTCCTACCCCGATACGCACGCGATCGTGCAACGGTTACAGTTTTTGCGTTCCAATTCCGTTGCGATCTCGCCCGTCGAGATTTCCAGATCAATCGGAGCTTTCCGGCGCAAAACGTTGGAACAAATTTACTTTGCATCGAGGACACTTTCGGAATCCTCGTTGCACGAGGGAACGTTTCCGTAAAAGGATGCCGAGCGCTATTATTAGACGAGAACGCGGGAGATTTATCGATAAGATACGAGAGACAAATGTGTCGCCGTATACATGTTATTAACATCGGAATTCCGGAAGCTACGTCGACGCGAAATGTTTCACGTTTCCGCATGCTTGTTAGTCGTTACTTGATTAGGAGCCAATTAGAATGCACAAGCGTCCCGCTTTCACAGGCAACCATGCATCCACGTGCAAATTTGTAATTACGCATGTAATGTAATGCTTCTCGTAACCGTAAATTGTTTCTTGGGGAACAACATAGAATGCTGTAACAGCGCCAGCAAGAGTAGGTATACGTTGTTCATGGCGTTTCTTCCGTCGCGCGTCGTTCGTCCGTGCTTACTTTTGCATCAACCCCTTCGGAACCGTGCACCGTGTCATGATTTATCTACGAAAGGATTTGAATTTTTCACGAATTGTTTCTACGTGGATATAAGAACTTTATGCGAATATTATTAAATAATTCAATTTCGTGTCCAATTGTTTTTTATCGTTGTTCGCTTTTTATTTTAGTTCAAGTTTGCTTTAGACACGATCTGTAGTTCATATCATATTTCAGGATAAAATTCTATTTATAATGTAGCATTATGCATAAGTATTTCAATATATATATTTGACGTGTGTGTGTGTGTGTGTGTGTGTGTGTGCGCCGATTCTTCAGATCTTTTTGATATTACGATACGTAAAATTATAAATAACATTCTATTTCAAATTCTAACAAATTATAGATCGCCAAAAGTGTGCTTTACATCATATGAATTTCATCTATATGATATGTTCATTTATTAAATATGAGTGCAGCGCGTGAAGAATATGGCAAACAAATTATTTGTTATTCCGCTCGAAATATCATGCAGATATAAAATTTCTATCGTACCCCGAAATAAATCCGCGAGGCGGAACAAAATATTACACAGAATTTCGAAACGTGCATATTGCAAATAAATAGGAATTATTACGTCGGACATAGTCGAGAATAAGAACGTATTGATATTGCGACAGGGAACAACACGCCGTATCTCGCTCTCGCGTCTGAAGGAGCTGCGTCATCGTATCGGGCTATCGGTCAGTAATTGAGGCGACGATAATTTATGCGTAGGGTAAAGTGTGCGGCATCTCGGCGGCGGCGGCGTAATAATTTATTCCGCGGAGAGATTTCGCGGTCTAGCGGATTTAAAGACGAGGGGAACGATAAGACGACTAGACTTTGCGCGCGCCGAGACGTGGCGCAACAGCAGCGCGAACTGACGCGGCAGGGCGACTCCACAATGCGAGCTGACACATCTCCGCGCGACCAATCATAATTATTATTCACGAGCTCAATTAGTGTGTCACGTCGTTAACGAGGTTGCAATGGCCACGGTGCCGGCGGCAGCAGCCGGCCGTTTCGTAGCTGCAAGCCTCGATTTAACAATGTCGCGCCGCGCCGCCGATCCCGGCGACGTGATGGTAGCAGTGGCGACGGCTTTGAAAGTTAATTAAATTTGTCGTTGAGCCGCGTTCGGTGCAACAAACTGTCGCTGTGACCGGCACTTTTGTCCTCGCGGCCCGCGCGGCCGACGCGCGCGCCGCGAGAGGGAAGACTTAATCTCGCTTCATTCATCATAACGTCCTTGTGTGCGCAATTAATTCAATGGAGGCTGAATCAAGCACATGATTTCGTGCATAATAAATAACAAAAATATCTGCGGTTGAGATCGATACGTACTGTAGCAAATAACGAATTTGTGGAGATTTATTGTCGAAACTGTCACGGGATAAATCGAAATGTATCAATAACTTGCACGATGTTAAGAATCGATATATCATTTAAATAAGAATAATAAGAAAATTATAATATATTGTAAAAGAATAATTAAGTTAGATAATATATTAAATGAGTAATAAAGTTAAAAATTGAGAGGCTGTTAGAAGTGCACAATACACATATATAGATCATTTTTAAGAACATAAACAACATTACGGCGCGAATTGCTATAGAATTCGTCGCGACAATTGGAGTCCTAATCAGGAAAAGGAGTTTCCGAATAAGCGCGTTCGAACAATAGGAAACCAGAGAAATAATGGAACAGACGGAATAAATTATACCGGCGACACAGCGGCCGCAACTTCGCGAGCTACGCGGCAAATTACTTTCGTCTATCGATCCCGCAGTATACCAGTACGCCGAGTTCGTGCTATAATATAATACACTTTGGCTATCGTTGATATTAATAATTTCTCCGTTGCAATATCACGCGCATCCCAATCAACGCTTTCGGGAAGTTCGCAGCACGTTGCGCGCGCCGACGACAGTCGAAATTATTATATTTGTCGTAGCTAACGTCAGCGGTGGAAGTGCAGTGTTAGGAATAACAAGCCACGAGATTATTGCGTATTCAATACCGCAGACACCGCACCGCTCGTATCATATTATGACGTTTTTATAACATAAAAACAATGCTATCATTAAAGTATTTTACATTTATTCTAACTTTCTAACACGTAGCAATTTTATTTGCCCAGCGTACCAAAATTATTTTAAAACAAGTTCGAAAGATGAAATTTTATTAATTAAACATGATATCTTAAATACTTGATTCATTTTTCTCTCTGCCTTCTTCCTTCTCTTTTTTCTTATTCTCTTTGTAATTGCATTCGATAACAATACAATAAAAAATAATTTATATTTCGAAATACCTCGATTTCAAAAAATATATTTTCTGTCGCGGATAAAATGAAAGAAGAGTGTACAATATTTATAAGATCGTAAATTATACATCGCATGATATATCACGAAGAAATATCAATATTACTCTTTCAGAAACAGTGTGCGGTTTGGATTTCTCTCTTGGGAGAATGTAAACAGTAAAAACGCCTGGAAATTATTTGTCTAGACACGCGATATGGGCTCTGTGAACGCACGTTACAGGTCAGATGAAATTTCTCGTCGAGTGAAGTTGTCCTGAAATTTTTTGACGATTACATTGTCCGCAGGAAATTAGATTTCCTTGTCAAGATTTATACACACGTGACTACTTAAATTATCTTCTTTTTTTTAAACAAATTTATATTAATTATTTTAAAGCGATACGTACGTTACCGATTTTTAATTATTAATTAAAAATTAAATTAAGCTATTAATTAAAATTAAAAATTTAGATTTTTAATTATAAACCCTTAATTAATTGTGCGAGAATTTGATGAGTATTTAGTGGTAAATCCAGGATACTTGTTTCGAACAGCTTGAAAATGTAGAGTACATATTTATGTAAGGGTATTCTTAAAAACAATATTAGCTTCATAATGTCTACTATTAAAGATAAAACAAGATTGAAAATGAATATTATATGATGAACGTAACTTGCATAGAAGTTAGAAAGAAGTATATTGTTATTCAGTGCTCGTAGCACTAAAGACTTATTAAAAATGACCTAACATCTTATATTGCATCTTGTATTATATCATAAGCTTGCTTGAAAGCGCATTTCATTGTTTCAGACGCCTCCATCACTTTTTATTAAGCTAGATGCGAATATTCCACAATTAACGAAGAATACGTTGTAAAGTGCATTGATCCATGCATATCGCATCGCTGCAACATTGCACTCTACGTAAAGCTTATAACAAAATGCGGTATCTAAAAGCTCTTCGCGGTACGCGAATTATTAATGACGTTACCTCGAACGTTAAGTTGCGCAACCAGTGTTAATTAATTTGAGGCGCAATCGAAGCGAAAAGCGATGGCGAAGGAGAAAGAGGATTTTGGTACACAGCGAATTTTCTTTCTGCGCAGGAGAAACATGAAGTAACGGACAGCGACGCATTTTGCTGCCCCGAAGGGCTCCTCAGCGTCTGGAAGCAAAAGACCGGTGGACACGGAGAAATACGACATGGATTTCCCAAAGCGGGAGTGGAGCCACACGCTCAGTCTTCGTGGCCGAAGGGCTCACGAGGTAACTATTTCGTCGAGAATAACGTTTTTTGCAATGCAAACGGATTCATACGCGAAACATGCTCCGGCAAAACGCAAAATTGAAAACACGTGCCGATATCTCGAATCCTTCAATATTTCGTCGTTCAAAATGTCAGCGACGTCAAAATTAAATTGCCACGCGAAAATCATACCGTAACTAAATTTATTAACAAGATCTTTTCCCTATTTATATTTTATATAATTAAACGCGTCAGTTTTTATATATGAAGGGATTGTAATTTATAATTTCTAAAAGTTTATAATTTCTGAAAATTATTAAAATACTAGTTGGTGTCTTGGTTGTAGTTTCTTTCTCCTTGACTGCATGTCATGCCGCCATATGCTGGTGATTACGCATAAAAGAGAAAAGTAAAGATTGTGAGTTACATGCAAGGGATGCATGCCCTCGCATACATTATTCATAAACGAGTTTCTAGGCGAGACTGAGCGTTCACGTTGCTTCGCGATATCGTACGTCGCTTGCATGGGCATATAAAAATACCTTTCTACATATCGTCACAAAATATCGTAGTTGTGAAAAGGTAAATTAAACGAATTCGCCTGCATGCATTATTTCGGCGTAATTGCGTTACGTTTTATATATATATGCACACTTCCGGTAACGATAATTACGGATTGACATAAACGTAATTTAATCGTTGCATATGCACATTTATAATAAAATTTATATTGTTATTATTACTTTACGCGTCGATATTAATCCCGACAGACATATATACATATATTCGGAAGCGTAGAATTATTTTATACACGATGACGTGTAGAATAATATACATTCGCTATTAAAATGAGGTGTGCAGCAATAACGACGCTAAAGGTCTCTGTGTACACAATTGGATTTACGAAATCCGATATTCCGTTAGTTGACAAAATTAAAGGAGAGGAAATACGTGAATCTCGATCAAAGAAACATTATTCTGCTAACAAATCGAGATTAGACCCCGCACATTTTCAATTGTCACATTGAAAACGTCACCATTATCGCGAAATTTAATTTTAAATTGGTCTTCACCAAAGTCACGAAATTTCTTTACAGTCACGATATAAAACGGAGACGATTATATTGATCTCTCGCTGACATAACTCTCTCATTACGAGCAGTGATATATTCGGCGGTATAACAACGTGCCAGGTGGCGTGTTATCAACCTCTCGCGGAACACACATTGCACGCATATGTTAGGAACACAACGACGGAGAATGGAGGCATACGGTACCGACTATTAAATACTTCGAGTGTTTAGAATTAGATCCAATTTCGTCAGAAGACAACGAACGTCCATTAGAGCGTTTCAGTCAATTTTATCGTTGTATACGCGTGCCAAGTGGCACCCACATATCAAGAGGCGCTTCATGAATTTTTGTCTCGCAGCATTTTGAAACACCCCGAGTAATCCGCACCAGCGACAACTCTCGCTCATAAAGATAATATCGCAATATTTTAATATTATGATAAGATAAAGAATCGACGAACTTTAATTGAAAGAGCGATTTCAATTCAAAACCGTACGCTTTGTTATAATCGTATTCTCGAATCGCAGCTTCGGAATTTTTTAATTCCGTGCCAAAGAGAACGAAATATCATGAAAAAGCTCGTTTCACGTGTCCATGATTTGACAGATCGAACGAAATGCCCGGTAGAGCAGATTGCTTGCTATGCCAAATTCGAATGCAACAGTGCGCACCGATGCACATTAAAGGCTGTCGTACGTAAACTGACATAAAGGCGTATGCATAGTAATGCTGTATTATCATACATAAGCAGTTGGATCAGCAAAATATATGCACACGGCATAACTTATCGCATTGTCGGGTGCATGGAGAGAATACATGTCGGGCATTTCGTCAATCAAGACGCTTATGCTTTTACATCCAGACGAATTGGCGTGCAACAGGCTTTAACTGGTGCGCATCGCTCGACTGAATGCGCTATTAGATGAACTACAGGCGTGTATAAGGTGATAAACGATAAGCTGAAACTAAGTAGCTGTTATTTCGCAACGAATGGACAGAATGAAAAATAAATATAATACCGAATATGTAATACCGTAGAGGAAACCCGTCATTTTTATTAGTGCATACTGCAAAAGTATAATATACTTTGTAGTTATTAATATGTAGAACAATGTTTTCTGTAGAATAATGTTTAATTCATTTTGTTCTACTCATTACAAGATAACAGCTATTTCAATAATTTCCCAATTGTCATCCGATATGTTTAATAAGATGGACTAATTGTAAGATAAAGCCACCTACACAATTACGACGAGCCTAGGATTCAAGCGGAGAGCGGTATATAAATGAAACTATTAAACCTGCCATTATAAATGAAAATATAATGCGCCAAAAATGGAACTCAGTAAGATCGTGATTAAATCCACGACTGTTAAACGGTACGTTTAAATGACGTTTACGGGGCACTTGCAAACGCGCGAATTACCTTCCCGATAATCGTGTGCCGTTCTCACAATGAGACGGCATTATCATTTTAACGCCCTGCTCTTTATAGGCGCGTTTCCACGTTACATTCGCGATTTAATGCGTCCGCGCGGGTAGTATTGTGTGGATGGCCAAGGAATGCGCATGGTGCCTTAATACTCGCTCGAACCAGCTTTCTAGTTCGAGGATGCAGTCCAGGATAAAGCGGATTTCGTGCCGAATGTGCGCGCGTGTGTAATCCACCGCCGTATGTAACTAAACTGTCGCGCACAATGCATCCACGATGCAGCGCATACGCGGAATACCGCAAGACGTATGCACGTGTACACACGGTCGGGCAAGAGCTCCCCTTAATGCATTTCGCGCCGCGCAATCTCCTTTACCGTCACGATCTCATTTACTAATATGGAGAACGCTTGAAAAATCGGTTACTACGGTTATTACGGACGTTAATAAGTTACAACGGAAAATAATAAATGTGATTGATTTGAAATATGTGGTATATAAGAGAGTACGTGTACATAAAACAAATTTTAGGCATCATATGTAATAGTGTACAAAGAATTAATGTACGATAATAATGAATAGTTAATACATAAGCAGTTTGTACGTATATAAAATAAATTTTAAACGAAGTATTTAACAAACAAAGTAATTTAATAGAGTGTAAAGAATTAACGATGCGATCAATAGAATTAAAAAATTACAATTACATGAGTAGAAACAAAGGAGGTGTGAAAAGCGATCCCATAGCTTGTAGCTTATGATCAACTGGAAATTAAAGAAGAAACGTTGGGATAAGATAACAATCGAGTAACATGACGTTTAATTAGGGCTTGTGCAATTAAAATAACATGCAGTCGAGCGCATTTTGCAACACGCGTTCTGCTCGATTATCTTAAGAGTACAACTGCAAATGGAGGGGTTAAAGCCATAGTGGTGTAAGTCAATATTTTTGACAACTTTTTTTTTCTTCTTTTTTCAACATATCTGCATGTGTAGACTGCATCTATGAACTTAACTCGATAGGTTAAAAAAAGTGACTTACACCACTATGGCTTTAACCCCTTCAAATGTTAAATTTCGTGTTATCTCGTCTTTATGCACCGTTATCACTACCAATACAATTGACAATAAATTATACTCTGCAGATAAAATAAATTTATATACTTTTTTCTACATAGTTTTTCTTTGAATATATCTAGCTAACGCATAGTTCTCAGAAAAGAGCTCTTTGCAGTTTTATGCATCCTCCCATTCGTTGCATACATCCTCCAATCACATAAGAGCCATTTATTGGTGGAGCGGTGAGAAACGTATACTACACCCGTGGGTAACGTGGGTAACGCAAGGCCGATCTATTTCCATCGCTTTCTTCTCGAACGTTTTGGTTCGAATAATGTACTCGATTCACCTATAATTCAGAATACTCCGAGGGAATATTTTCTAGGAATATTTTTCGCTAGCTATATGTTTCGAATTTTTTCTTAATAAAGATTATGTATCATTGTTTCTAAAAACGTTTTTTGCCTCACAGTAGATAATTATAATTGTATATACATATAATCGGTACAATTATAATTATATAATTAGTGTTCCCTAAATAATTGTAATTATGTATAATTATATATGATTGTAACTATATGTATAAAATTATTATTTTTATTTTCTAATCATATATGAATATGCGTGCTGCATTCGCCGGCGGTACCGCTGTAAGGGATACTTTTCTGGTGAATTCAGGACGCAACGTGGTAACAATACTAACAATGCAAACGAAGCCACTCGTCCGTTAAAACTTGAAATTAAGGAATTCAAGAAAATAATTTGCTCGCCTATTTAAACTCGAGTATAGAGTTTCAGTTACAAAAATATTTCGTAATTATCATACGTATGTCTATATACATATATTAAAACTCTCTAATTGAACTAAAAAAGTTTATTTCTAATTTTTATAAATTCTTATAGCTCCTTAATACTTTTTTAACAAATAATTTTACTTACAATAGTATCTATAATATACTTAATATTTTTTTACAGATGCCGAAATACGCTTCTCGAATTATTAAAATAATTATGATATAAAAATATTTTTATAGAAATGCTCGAATTTGTGTTGTTCTAGAGCGATATTTACTATACGAAGTACATACATTTCTTATAGTTAGCTCGATACTCGACCGTTACAAATTAGGTTCGTGTTGGCGACCGGAATGAAAGAGCGCACGTATTTACGTCGTTAGAGGGTTAGAATAGAAAAAAAAGAAACATTTCGAATCAGACATGTTGAGAAACACGACTCTGGTAATATGTGGTAAAATATAGCGCGCACGTTCGCGGAGTCGTCCTCGCTGGCCCGCGTCGCGCACATTTCTTGGATCCTTGCGTGCGAGCCTCCCTAACTAATTAGCACCAACGAGTACCCGCGGAAAAGTTGTCGTTGAATAATTTAAGGAGCGGTGCTCGCTGACAATTTCCATCGGCAATTTCCCACGTAACGGCAGGCACGAGCAAACTGCCTCGCACGTAATAATCGATTAGAACCGATTCTGCGAGACAAATGGGTCTAACAAGAAATTGATTATTCGATTTGCAAAAAAACATCATATAATTTAAAAATATCGTTTAGGAATATGAATATTAAATTGAATATTAAACAAACGTGAATTTTCAACTGGAATACTGCAACTGCAGAGAAATTTTTTCGTTTTTTTTTAATTTTGGCCGTAAAATGTTTCGACCAAAGCTGATTTTTTATTCGATTTTTACACAGTATATATTAAATGCTGTGTAAGTTATGTTTTCATATAACATAAATAATTTGCTACATAATCAATACTATATGCTGACTGCGATATCAACATGTCGCGTTCGGTCAGCCGAAAGCAATCTTTCTGTTCAATGAACGGAATTAATATCTTCGATATATACTCAACATGATTAAAGTTCATTAATGAAAATATGAAATAAACGTGCACAAGGATAACCTATCTAGGATAACCAATCGTCGCTGTTCGTGTAAGTGAACTTACGGCTGGCATTTTCGCTTAATCAACAGAGTGCAAAGTGCGGATAGAAAAAAGTACCCTCGATGCGATTATGAGGAGAATTACGTGAGTAATTCAGAAAAGAAAGCAAACTTTATTTCATTTCATTTATTCTTCCATTAAACACGTCACGCTTCATTGTTCATTCATGGAAACCATAAATTATAAGGATTAACACAAGAAATGTTACATCTCCTTTCTCGTTAGCTATAACTGAGATTTCATTTCGGTAATTCCATTAAAACTGAACAGTATAATTTTACGTACGTTTTACCTTTACGGTAAACCGAGAAATTTAGAAGGTTTTATTTAATCATCAAATGCACATACAGTTACATTACGCGTTAAAGCGAAAGATTCACCGAATATATAGCGACGCAAAGTAAACGCACGTCAGCCGAGTATGAATTTTATATCTTTCTGCTAATGAAATTCATTAACAGAATGTGGAATAATACTTTACGCGAAGACCAGCGACATTTAAGTGATACATGTCAGTGTATGCTCCGACACTCACTCGCCTCACAAAAGTGAAACAATATCGGATTTTCTGCGTACTCTCTGGGAACATTGTCAGTCATAATAGAACGATTTTCGTAACACACGATATGAAAGAGCAGACGGTACGAAATGTCGAAGAGCTTACATCGCGGGAAAGATTATGAGGCGTCAATCGTGTATTTTATTCATTATAGAATTTGGAGAAAAACCGGATGGAAGAAAGATCAGTTTAATCTCTGTATTCCAAGTAAATGTCAGAATATAATGATATAATATTATAATATTATATAACATTATATATTAATGTTTATCCCTTATTTTAATTACATAAAAAGAAGTAAACAAAATCTTGCGTGAAAATTTTCCTCGCAATAGCGATCGATCAAAATGCACTAAAATTAAAGATGTCAGAAAATTATGACGTTAATGGATATTTGACTAGATATTTATTTTGCGTTCAAATACAAAATCATTATTTTTCACCTTTGCGAAGCAAACTAAATGTCATGTATCGCAATACCAGAACAGCGTTAAGAATAAGAAGCGCATTACACCGATGTATCGATAATACCGTTATCGCGAAAAATACATGAGCCTGTACCGACACGATAAAAGTTCCGCCGTTGGAAGATTCGCCGAGCTGAAAACTGCCTAGTGAACACCGAGATGATACACAGATGATACACGAAAAGGAGCGTGAAATCGAAAGAAGGTACAAACGTCTGCGAAGGCGTACAGGACGTATGACACGTATGTGTTAGGTGAAAAGTCGCACGTGTCAGTTTCAAAAGAAAGACGGATTTAGTTACCTATACTTTGAAACAGCGCTTTAAAAGAATAGCGAGACGACTTGCGTATCAAGAATGTCTGTAATGTAATTCATATTTTTCTTTTTGTTCTACATCCTTATAATCTTTATTATACTTTTTTATATCTTTTTAATATAAAATAATAGTTTTAATTATATATTAATTTAAGCTCATATCCTGAATTAATTTTATATGTATCTTCGAAATTTAACATACAGATGATTAAACTCCAATCCATATCTGACTTAATTTTATTCTAAAAGTATCGAATAAACAATCTCATTTATAAAGTCGGCTTTTGATTAGCTTGACAAAATACACATGATACTCAATCGGATTTCTCGCTAGACATCGGAAGCTTCGAAGAAATCTTTCTGAACCATTCAAACCCATATAATACATGAATAGGTAAGAAAAGGAACATTACTCGCGATTGGTCCTTAATCCAACTCTGGCCTGAAGAAAGCGTACATTGGGTGTCTTCAATGAAACTTTTTCACGAATCCCTCAACATGAAAGGATTCGCAAAGGATATTAGTGTCACATCAAGGTTGTTTTTTTTTACAAAAAAAAAAAAGTCCGAGTCTCCATTTCACTTTTCTGTTTTACATTTTTTCTCTTTTTTTCGCTTCAATATTTCAGGATTGTTCTAGTTTCGTGAGAATTCGATTTACAACGCAATAATTGACTAATAAAAATGCGACATTGATTTACGACAAAAGAAAAAAAGAAAGTGCTTGATCGAAGCATTACGTATTATTGATTATTATTATTATTATTACACACAATATATTGTACATATATTTCATTTTTTAGACTTTCAAATTTTTAGTTAAATGTTAAAATATGTTACTAAATTCTCAAGATTAATGTATGCGTTGTCATGAGATATGTAGGTTATATTAAATATTAAATGTAAACGAAGATAAAGTTACAAATATATATAAAATTTACATTAAATGTCAAGATTGCTAAACAGCTTTAAGAATCCAATATATGATAAAGTTTCATTAAAATTAACACTCAAATTACTTTTTTACACGCTTTCAAAATTTAATGCAACGATCAAATCCTAATTTAATGCTCGGTATGTAGAATGTTAATTGAGCAAGTGTGATCACCTCCCGTATCGTGCTGGCGTAATTAAGTGTGCTGCGAATAATTTAACGCGGGTCAGTTCTCAGTCGTTTGTGCACCGTGATAAGACGACTCGTGCATATCTGCAAGCCACATGACGGTGGCTGCATACGACATGCAAGGATTCTCTCGTATACCCTTATCCTTGTTCGCATGCACAGATTGTATGCATCGTTGCGCAAAACGCCGCATTGAAAACGGGGTGAAGTGTTCTGTTTCGCGAGAGAAAGATACGGGAAGCACGCGAAACGAGAGCGATGCGGCTTGTTTACCAGGGCCACAGTTTCAGTTCCTATCCCCGTCGTTTCGGGGTTGTCATCGATCCTGAAAAAGCAAGTCTCGCTTTATACTGCCGAGTGCCGTTTTCCGCGTCGACGACTCGCGTTTTCACGGCAGACGACGATCGCGATGAGGTGAACGCGCGTACGTTGGATTATAGACAATGACTACGTTGAAATCTCTGACAGCTCACGCCACGCTTTATACTCCCAAGCCATTTTACGACAACATCATTTCCGGTTTAAAGTACACATCCGGTACTATCGCGTCTGTTTTTTTATGAATGTGAATTCCTCAGTAATTTGAAACTTATTTCTTTTTTGCACACGAAAAAAAATGATGTTGTATCAACAGCAATATGAATGAACAAAAAATACCAGATAATTGTTTTATAATTTAAATATTTGGCCTAATAATATCCAATTGAATTAATTACATACGCTTGTGGCAGTCCGTGACGTTGATGTTTAATTGAAGCAATTTCATTTTTTTCCGTGCAGGGTGTTTCAAGAGAAGTCATTGTTGCAATATTTTTTGGTACTTGATTACGCATACTTTGATATTCATTGCGTTTCAAATACATTTTAAAGATATTTTCGTAATCTCGCGAATACACGAAGATGAGACGAGCGACGCGCTCGAAGGTGGAAGATTTTGAGAGAATTTTGACGTAGTTCATGCACGACGTTATGCATTGTAGTGCAAAAACGTAGCTTCACGTTTCTCTTCATACTGCAATTTCCGCGCAGAGTTGCGAAAATTTACGTAACGGGTGTCGACTTTCTTTTGACGCTCCTCAGGCCGTTTCACCTTCGCTTTGAGCAGAACCAAGTAGATACTTTCGATGCCTGAGGCAACATAAATAATGGCGTCTCTGTGACACAACACTCTTTCTGATCTGACATTAAAAATATTTTTGAAAATTTATATAATATCTTTCCCGGTAAAGTAGAAAAATGATATCTAAATTGCATAGCGTCAAAATAATTATTTTTCTATTATCTTTTCGTTCAGTTTTATATTTAAATAAGTTTAGAATTTTTCGTTCGTTAGTTTTTTGAATAAAAGAAGATAAGATATAATGCAATCCCAAATATAGTTTTTAAGGAAATTTTGTGATTATTGTAATTAACTAACGTCGAGTGGATAACGCCGTGTTTTGTCAATCGAGTGATCGTGTCTTTTCTCATTCCATCAGGGCGAAATCGGGCACAGAACTATAACCGGGGCTCCCAGGACCACCAGAAGATGGGCGAGCCTCAGGCAACATGTGACCAGTGGCCATGACGGTGGTAAACCCCGCGTTGAGTTGCTGTTCAATACGTCGGGTTCTAAACCCTCCACGCCGTCCTCGCAACCGCACACCCCTAATACACCGAAAACGCCGCACACCCCGCCCATCAAGAAGTCCAATTGGGAGGTCATCGAACACTTCACCGGCGCGCCGCGTCCCTCTATCATCACGGTGAGTTCTCGCTCTTTATCGAATGTGTTATCACGGATAAAGATAGGAATAAATATCACCGCGCTCGCGATTATGACACTAAATAAATCTTATTCTTTAGATTTCACATAAAATAATACAGACAAAATAATCCAAAAATGTAGAATGTTTTTAAAAGTTAAAATGTTACAAGAGTAAAAAAAAATTGGCAGTTATTTAATATGTTATAATCTGAGAAAGTGAATGTCGATTTAAATGCTGGTTGATTAGCATAGCTTATTTAAATAAAATTATAAATTATAACATTGAAGTATAATAAAAATTACAGCGTACATTTTTTTTAAACTGCTTGAACTTTGTAAGAAGAGATAAATGAGTGTAGGTGGAGTTACATATATTTTATAACTTTGTGCACAGCTTTGTAATTTATTGAGCTACAAATGTCTCGTAGCGTTAATTAATTTTTCAAATAATTAAACAATTGTCAAATAAATATTCATAATTCTACATATATTATATGTAGATATATGTATAGCTAATAGATGATATTAATGTTCAATATTATAGACAATTAGTTACAATTAATATAAATATTTTATGTGTACTTTGATACTTTCTCGATGTTTATTACCTAGTTTGTTATTACGCAAGTTTACGTACATAGAAAAAAGTGACAGATTTCCATTTCAAGACAATACATTTTCTGAAGACCCATACGAAATCATCAATAATTTCAATAAATTTGAAAAAAAAAGATGGTATTCGCAATTTGCATAGATTTTCATGACTAAGTTATAATTAAATTAATTAAGACTAGTTGAATTATAAGAAAGTAGAATTATATGTTACGATCCTGTATTTTTAGCAAGTCCTCCGACAAGTTATCATTATCCGTGAACAGCGCGCAGCGTAATTTTCGACATCGGAGAATGTTATTGTACTTCGTTACCAGACGGCCGGGTAAAATTTCGAGTATCTACGAGAAAGAGTACATTCTATTAACAGCCGCGCGCACGTGATCGTATGAGTGATACGTTTGTGCGATGCACGCGCATCACGTTTCTCCATTACCGCGACCGAGTCTCCAGCAGGAGGACTGCGAATCGCTGAACAAAACGGAGAAACAGGAAACTGTGCGGAAAGGCGAAACCACTTTGTCAGATCCCTTTCCCTTTGATACATCCGCTCAATTTTCAAGGTGACGGCGCGACATCGTGAAATTACACGATATTCCAGTATTACACTTTGCCAATAAGGTCCGTCTCCCCCTCGATATGAATCTCGTTTAACTATTTGGTCGTATTTTTACAATCGCGTTGCTACATCTTTGCGAACGAAATTTTTGTTATTGTAAAATTGCCATTTTGCACGACGAACCGTCGAAAATTGATGGTGCAATCCTCGTAAACACATTACAGAAAGTTTTCTCATCTAATGAGAAAAAAATCGCGATATCATGGAAAACAGGACGAATAAATAAATCGTAATAATTTTTCAACAACACGGTGGCACATACGTTTCGTCTGTATTTCATGTGTTTCATGATCTCTCTCCGAATGGGTGGGATTATCGTTACGGAAACTGCTCGCGGCCGACGTATGTACAAACAATTGCGCTGGGGTAGGCAACGATTATCGTATTACGGGCAAACACCAGCAAACACGTCCGCCGGCTACAATGTGTGCCTTTCGTTAAATCACATTTATGCACCGTGCGTTGTACTGTTTGCGCGACGAATCGGGACACAGTGATACTACCGGGTTCCCCGAAATTAACCAAAAAACGTGGACGGCACAACGTTGCGCGCTATGAAATTTGAATTATCGTTCTTTTATTAACCTCAAATATACGTTTTCGATATATTTGCAATTAAAAGCCCGTGATTAACATTCATATCAACGTTTGACGCTAAATAACGTTCGAATATTTATCTCTCCGTCTTTTCAAAGTTTGATTTCTAAGGCATAATCGTCACTCTGTTCGCAGGTGGCCAGAGGATCGGAGGTCGGCGTGGCACCGACAACTGGAAGGGAGTCTATGTCGGAAGCTGCAGCGAACGTAGGAATCACGCAGCACACGCGGAAATGCGCTCTGAGCAGATTCCTGAGCTCGCTATGCCGATCTCATCATTTCAAGAACCTGCAGGTAGGAGTGGCAACCATTTTCTGCGGCGCGCGTCCGTCTTTTCTCTTCCCTTTTTTTCCGTAATTACTCGAATATTATACGCCTTTAATAAGAGTGTCGGATACGTAATTACATCGATCGTAGCCAGTGCACAAATATTGGCTGAATCCGATGTAGATTTGCATCAAAGTAGAAACGATTAGGCGTTCCTGGCGTTCGCTGGTCTGGCAATCACGTGTCTGACCACACGTGGCTAGATCTACTGTGTGCCTACGCATATTTTTACGGACTTAACTTTGTTTGAAGTTAAGTCCGATGTCTAACGCTGAAAACAGCGCATAGTAATTACGAATTAAAACTGCGCCAACATAATTCTTACTAAAGAATTATAATAAGTATCCACGTTTCTGTAAAATTAGCTAATTGGAATTGTGTAAAATGTTGAACTTTGCTAGTATCTTAGTGATATATTGTCTGCTATAATAAATATCCTTATTTTTTATATAAAGGTATAGTTTCATTAAAAATAATATCGAAATTAGTGGTTTGTTGATCATGATAATAGAATTTATCTTTTCAATAATCATTTATGCATGGTTTCTCTTTTACTTTTCCAATAATTTCTGTGGTTTATAACAATAAGTACTCTCGCAATTTGGAATAAAAATATATGAAACTAGTATCATTTTCGTCAAACGTAATTTTATGCGTTAGATACACTTTTTGTCTTAAAAATATCTTGTCAATCTATCTAATCTTTTCAATCTTGCTAATGATGTGATTTCTTGAAAAATCCGCCGCTGACAATGAAGGACACGCCGACAAAATCTCAAGGCGACGTCTTAAGCTGACGGTAGTGACATTCCTCGTCAAATTCTTGTCATGCAAATCAATGATGTTATCGGAAATTAATTTAAGTTCGTCATGCGGAAGCACGCACGAGCAAGCGAAGCGCGTCGGCACCGTCGATTGACGTGCGTTGAGCTGCGTAGGAGTAACACGCGTTAGACTTGGCAAACTCAGGCAAGCTGGAGAGAGAGAGAGAGAAAAAGAGAGACGGAAAAAGAAAAAGAGAGTCGTTAACCAGAAGAATAAAATTTTGCGCAACAAGTTTCGGCCTTCGGAAATCCGCACCATGCCATAAAGTGGCACGAGGCGAACAGGTTTGCGACAATTTCAAGCCCGAAATTGCGGGCCATATGTATTCTCTCACGTTTGTGTGCTGTAATAACGCGATTCCGTCGCGAAACCGACAAATTGTCTCTCTCCTCGTAGGCCGCATATGTGTCTCGGACACAACCGCTGCGTTTTGCGGTTGAATCGTCGGTTTTGTCCGATGGAAAATAGAACGCGGCTGGCGAAGATACAGTCGTTCGTGGTGCCCGCGAGGCTGCGAAACTCGACGGTCTGGTGGCACGAACGATGTGGTTAACACGCTAGCCAACCACCCCTTTGCCAGTTGTATAGGGCTCGAACAGAAATATATCGAAATGTCTCGCCCGTCAAATGCAGCGAACACTCTAACAAGAACTTCGATATATGGAAATATCGCGGAGGTGTTTTAGAATATTGAATATTGGAACACTGCTGTCGAGAGGAATATTCCAAGTCGTATTTACTTTAGATTGACATACGGTCATACCTACGGTAATTTATAATTGCAAAACTGGACCACTTTACAACTTTTAAAAAAATTAACTTGAGAATCGTTATATATAACAAATGTTATATTCTTTAACGTTATATAATTTATTATAAACTCGTGTATTCATGAAGCTATTAATTAAAAAATTTTGAAAGCGATACATTATATTAGTCTTCTGTGTTTAAAATTTTAACGTATAAATTATTGAGAATCGTTAGATAAAATAGCTAAAATTTTGAATCTTCCTCCGTACAGAAAGAAAATTAGGACATATTTAACTTAATCGTTTTGTTATACAACTAGTATTTAAAAAAGTAAAGAAGTTTTTTACAATGCATCGCACGTAATGTTGAAAAATATCTTCAGAACTTACTGATTGGTTTTCTAGCAAAGAAAAGCGACGCTTAACCATTTATCTACTAAAGAGTTTCTTCTACGACTACTTTTAAAAGTTTGATGCATCACTGAAAACGCAGCGGATGCATTGTACATTTTGCTTCGTCGTTTCGCGTCGCTCTGCGCCAAACATAAACCTATCCTCACAAACAGCAAGTTGTTAATTTTTGTCGAAGAGTAATTTTCTTTCGTAAATTTTTACATTTTGTCCGTTGAGAAGTCAGTGACACACAGAATTCACCTAACATTAATAACATTAACTTAGAATCCGGATCTTACGAATTTCGTATAAGATAAACTCACTGTCGACGATTGGGATTCTTCGTAATTAGATCATTGAAGTTTTGCCTTGTTAATGGATCAGTATACTGTTATCCATTAACCGTCATAGTTTACCTACATCCGTTCTATTACGAGAAGTAGCTCAAGTAAATCCTAAAGTAAACTTATCTACTTCCAATCAATAAACATTACGGTGGCGTATCGACAGTTGTGTCTTCTTTCCTACATATACAAAATCGATCTGTCTTCCTACAGAACTATTGCTGCTCCTCTAATGGTTTCTTTAATGGCATTCCATCAAATGGATTAATAGCGCCAAGTATAGTAAACAAGAATTAACAAAATTAATATATAATTAATAGATAAGATTAATAGATGTCATTTAAAATTAATAATAATAATCATTAAAGATACTTATAAATTTATAAGCATTTAAATATAAAGTTAAATATAACAATTTCGGGAGAACGTAGCGCAATTAATGCGGATATTGGAAAAAATAGCCTGTAAAGCGGTTTCTCGCTTGGAAATCGGTACGGGTTTACGAGAGTCCTTGTATTACACGTGGGAATTCGAGGGCGACGACCCGTGAATTTGAAAATTGGCTCGCGATTGTCACAGAGAACGTGACAGGATAACCGGAAAACGGCGCGAATTACGATGTTCTTCGTGCGATTCCCACGGGAGCGACTTGCATTGTCTGGTCACGTAGATCGGAAAGCAGGGTCCCGAGTCGACGGGGGTAGTCGCCCTCGTGGGCGTTTTTCGCGTGACACGCGTCGATTTGATTGCGTTTCACTTCAGCAATATTCCCGTCGGCGATACATCGCGATACGCCTCCGATATGATGGCCATCATTTTTCCATTCAAGCGAGCGAGTCCGAAGGGAATCCGTCATTCTAACGTCCACGTCGCCGTGTTGTGTTGTCATATATCTGACGAAATATATATCCTTATCGATGCGTTAAAGGACTGCGGTAATATAGGTGATATCGTGACACATTTTCGTTAACAGAACGGCCGATACGCACATGTTCATTTGAATTGTATTTGTGTATTATAAAGTGTATCTAAGAAGTGTATTATACAGAGAGAGAATATAATAGCAAATAGTTTTTTAAATAATATTAAAAAATTTTCGTTTACAAACGCTGATTAATTTGGATTCGAGTTTTAATCAATAAATAAATGTTGGAGTATCAAGTTTTGTAGCTTATAAATAAAAAATGTGATTTAAAAAATCATAAGTTTGCGCGCAAATTGATTTTCTAGAAGGCAAATAGATAGCGAAGTCTTATAACTACTTCCAGCTGCACGAGATAAATTTCAAATAAAAGGCTTATTTAAATTACATTATAATAAAAACCGGAGTATTTAAATGGCAGCAATAATTATGATGAAAAAGGCGCTCGCAATTGCGAACATTGGAATACTAAATGTCTGTAATACGAGCCTACAGATAGGAGGAAAATATTTCCTTGGAGAAAAACCATGTAGCACAAATGTATGCAAATGACGAAAATTCTCAACGAAATTATTCAACGCGCCTGGAGGTATCACGGTCACACGTGCGTGATTATTCATATTTTGTCGCATTGTGGTTAATTGATTTCTTTCTTCAACGTTAGAGATAAAACGACGTCGTCGTTGTATTTAATTATTATCGGCAATTTAAAGAATTTCGTCGGAAATATTATAATTATGTGCAAGAGAAATCGAGGGACAACGTTTACAGACGCTTTGAGAAGAACGGTAATTTCGTTCGGATATCGACAATTTTCGAGAAATTTTAGAAAAAATTTTTAAGTCTTAGGATATTTACAGAAAATCTAAACAGAATTTCTATTAATTTCTCGACAGTTACATATACTGATTCGGGAATGTATAATGCTAATTTATGGCGGCCTAAAATATTAATTCTTTTCAATCTATCTTTGCTATAACTCTTCTTTTATTATTATTCAAGGTAAAAGACGGTATTTAATTTTCCTTTCCGTCCTTCGGGACCTACCTTCACAACGAAGGAGAAACTCTGAAATTACAGCACCGACAAATGCAGTGAGCGAGGCGACTTAAATAAAATTTATTCCGACGGTACATACCCCCGGGGTCCGACAGACTTAATCCGCCCAATATCTGTCATTCTGTCACGATCGTTCCCAGCTTACAATCGTAGCCGCAAACCGAATGCAGTTCCTTGAATCGCGGCAAGATTACATCGAGACGGAAGTCGATTATTCAGCAGTCGGCGGATACGACCAGAGGGAGTAAGGGAGGAAGAGAGAGAGAGAGAGAGAGAGAGAGAGAGAGAGAGAGAGAAAAAGAGAGAGAGAGAAGCGATGGAATGACGAGATTCATGGAGAGTGAAAGGATCGACGAGAAAAGAGGATAGAGGTTTGTTCTACATGTGTCCTTTGGTCGCATTTGGTTTGCTTTTTCAACTCGACGTAACCCGCAAAACTTTACGACACCCTTCGTTACGTCGTCATCGCTGGCCCTCTCGACAGAACCGTCATTTTTCAACCATGGTAAAACCAGACCCATGAGAATATCCTGCGTGTATAAGCGGGCAAACAAGGGTATACCGGGAGTTAAACGAAGTGCATCACGATTTATGCTCGGAATTTACGTCACAAATTTCCGCGGGGCAGGCTCTGTCCTTTTATAACGGAACAATGGATTACGCATTACGCTCACATATGAGAAATATCGAGAACATCGTCGAGACCAAACAGAGATACCGGAAAACGTTGAGGATGATCAACGTTTTTATATCTGTTATAATTTAAACTAATATTGTATCATATAATATTGTATTATGTATTATAACAAAGACTTTCGCAATATACAATAACATGTAACAAAAGAGCCAGTTTGCGAACGTCGTCGCTTGAAAACCGTATATGTTACACCCATATCGGAAAGCGGCGGTTGCGATTCCTGCTATATTTGTAACGTTGCATTGTTCGCATGCGCTTCATAGCATAGTGAAAGATTAAAATATTAACGATTCAATGCAACGATAACGCGCCTTTGTCGATCGCTATGACTACTGATAGCCAATGGTCACCAGGCTTTCCGATTGCACCCGATGACAGCAATTCCATCCGGGATACGATAAGATCTCTTCTCTCGCCAATCCTACAGAGAGAGAGCAGCGAGAGAAAAATCGCGTTGCAACCGGCTATCTATCGATTAGCGGCTGTTATCTATCAGGATCGATTTTTTCCACGTGATTCGCGCCTCTGTCGAATTCGATTTAATTAAACCTTACTTTTGCGCTCTTGCAATCTGAAAAATTCGCCTAACGTTAGCGATATTTTATTGCACGGATTACAACCTGCTGCGCCGTAAATACGAGCGTGCCACGACAAACACGTGCCACGCTTGACGTGAACAAACAAATTACAATAAATAAATTTTGTTGCATTAGTTTGTATTAAAATAAAATTGCTTTAAAAGACTTACAATTCGCAAAAATTTAGGATAAAATTCCATACATAATTTTATATATCATAAATCTTGATATATATTTTAATACATATGTATGTGTCTATTACGTATACACGGGGAAAAAGGATTTGCTATTATAGGGCCAACAAACATTTTTTGCTACGAAAACTATAATTTAGCTATAGTAGCAAAATCTTTTTGCAATTGTTACTAAGTAGCGAAAGTTCAGCAAAACTTTTTGCTATTGTAACAAAAGGTTTTGCTATTATTGCAAAATTAATAGCTCTCGCTGCCAAAAATGTTAGTCCATTTATCTATTTAACGAATAGATTTGCTATAGTAGCAAATCCTTTTTCTCCGTGTATTTTTCACATAGAATTCTATTCTAAATTCTAATACAAGTTATACCGTAGTCATTAAATCGACTTAATTTATTTGTTGCAATGCATAAGAAAGAAGCATTAAAATCATAATATTCCAATCACAATGTATACACGACGATGAATCTAACAATTTAAACAGTAAATATAAAAATCGATATGACGATGCGTAGGTACAAATTAAATTTTACTACCACATATAAAATCGTTTCTTCAACTTTTTTTTTAGCAAACGAGTGACTGCCGAAGCAGTGCCTGAAGGGAATACTTATATAATGCACCTTCCAAACGTATTGCTGCATTGCAGGCAGATAAATCAGGAATATGCTAAGGAACACGGAGTACGAAAGCACATAAAAATAAAATTCAATCGTTCCGGGATTTTCCTTCCTCACATTGTTTGATCTGGATTTGATTAAGTTCCATTTTCGACAGACGGTCCACAATTCTTTGCAAACAGCTCGTGATTCGCGCTACGTACAAATTGCACCGACCGCGCAGAATAACGACGGTACGCCACGTAAAATTCAACGCTAACAGTAACGTAATATGTCTGCGCGCAAGTCTCTGCAAATAGATACCGTTGTGATGATATAAATTTCAAACCGCTTCCCGATCTTCCCTGCGATTTCTATAGGACATTCTGTTCATCCAATAGTATCTACTCTTCCTATATAATAATAATCAGTAAATAGAACATACATATCATTATCTCAGCATCGTTTCTTTCTATCTCGTGTCACGGTTAATTATATTTTACACACGAGAAATTTAAAAAATAGTATCGTGTATTATCGTCCTCGTTATTAGAAAAATATTGCACATATGCGTCTCTACTGCTTGTGATGCTCACATCTCATATCATAAAAAAAATCGTAGAATGTATATATTACTATATATCATAAATATAATATAAAATTTCGTCAGACAGATATTTCTCTCTTTATCAAAGCAATATCAAGCGCGTTATCAAAGGTATTCATTTAAGTATATATCTCAATTATACTTCATATAGAATTTATAATAGAGTAAAATATGATGAAAACTCGTTATAAAATGCATTGTAAGCAAAATGCAGGTCACAGATTGCTTCAACCGCTACACTATTAAAAATGCACTTTAATGCAGAGTCTGCATGCTTAAAAAAAGAAAACAGTTTCTAAAATAATACCTCTTAAAATAATGGAAAAAAATTAGCGTTCCGAGCAGTCGCGAATCGATTTTACCTACATCTATATTATCTCAGAGAAGTTTTCTCTATATACTCTTTCATATATTCTAAAATAACTTCAATATAAGAATATTATATAATTTCTCTTCCACTTTTATTTTAATTAAAGAACTTTGAGCCAACTTGATATCGTTGATAACGATAATAATCGAAAGCGTAATTGTTTGATAATTTGAGTAAAAATATATAAGCAATCTTGTCTTTTTATATAGGCTGTACTTTTATTGGGTATTATTGTTACTAGATGTATTTTGCCTAAGTTTTGTTCCGAATTTTTCTAGATGAATAGGATTTTACTTTCAATTTTAGATGCAATTTTATCCGGTGAAAATTGGCTAACTTGTAGAGAGACCCTCTATCACCGATTTTAATCGGCGATCCTCCTTTTTTTAACGGTAACGTTGCACAGTGTAACAATTAACTTTGACGAGATATTTCGCGACATATATATTTTTATCGACATTCCGAAATAGAATAGGCGTATTGCTCGTAGATTGTAGAATCTCTACATATAACTATGACTTAATATAATCATATCGATACATTGCAGTAAGTGTTTTATTTAGTGGATAATTTAAATCCAGTAACTAACAACTATTAATTTACCGCAATAATAATTTGTAGTAAATTATTTTAATAAATAATATCTTTAAAACTTCTATCATTCGCATTCACTTACGTGACATACAAGATACAGCGATATCAGTTTACTGACGAATTCTTGATTAACACCAAATATGTAGCAAATCTGTGGTCATGTTTCAGGTTGAAATGCTGTACCAGCGCTACTTCCTACGTATGAATCAAAGCAACATGACACATGTGCTCGGTCTACTGGTCGGTTTGGCGCTCGCATTGGGCCTACTACTTATCATGAAGTTAATGCTAACCAACGACCAGCCGATCTTCACGCTGCTACAGAAACCTGAAAATCTTTCTCTCGCGATCACTCTGGTAACCTGCATCGCTATTTATGCCGGTAAGACTCAATTTTTTCGAATTAATTTTTCACAGTCAACGATTTTCATTTTTCGGCGGTGCAGAGATGTCAGAATTAAGTTTACATCTGTTTTAAGATTTATCTGAAGATAACTTTGTACCTGTTTAAGAAATTTACTTAATATATTATTCTGGAATTTAAAAATTATTTAAATACTGCTTCTCTTTCTGTCCACGTATTCCTGAATCGATTTAAAATTTACTTTCAAATTTACTACATTTTAAATTACAATTCAATTATAATTAAGAAATTCTTTCGTAATTAAACCAAAAATACAGTTTTTATGTTTATGTAAAAACTTATTTTTATTAAAATTACAATTATATTTAAATTTAAGTTATATTTAAAATCACAGTTATACTTCTCTAAACTTTCGATAAACTTCCAGATACGTTTCCTTTTATCGAACGGAAAATCAAATCCAAGTTGCTCGAAATATTTGCGAATAAATGGAAAAGAAATCTAATCATCCAACATATATTGCGTCAAAAACTTATTTACAGGGAAATCTCGAGCTTTTATAAAATATGCAGTTTGAACATTACTGGAATTGCATCGAAAGAGCTCTTTCATCCTACGAGATGTCGCAAGCGCTAAAAGACGTACATTCTTTCTTATCCTATCCCCTATGTACAGAGAGTCTCTGTTTTCCGTGAGCCGCGATGTTTCACGAGAACCCGTAGTATCAATAATGCATGAGAATATTGTCTATAAGTGCTGTTTCCTTTCGAAAGCGTCAGGACGCGCAACAAGATCCGCTTTGTGCAACAACTCGCGTGTAGCTGTTTCCTTCCATATCATCCCTTTTAACGGAACGAGCTTTGAACGAGTAATGTCGGACCAGTAATTTTCTATCTGAAGAAGTAATTTTCTATCTGAAGCTTACTTGCATGTCAAATGTATATAATGCAGAAATTTGGAAAGCCTGCAATAAATAATAATAAGCCTCTCTCTCCACATTTCCGACGCGGAAGAGAAAAAAATTCCCAAATTTACGGGAATCTGTTATTGAAATATCGCCCATTCTGAAATCTATATATTAAACATTCGTGCTATTTCGTATCGCCTTCGTATTTCTAAAAATTCTCCGAACACTTCGAAACGTAAGATTCGGTAATAAGCAACAAATTATTTTCCAGCTTTGGTGGCAGCCATCTCCAGACCGGGCATGAATGAGATATGGCTGGCTGGTGTTAGTGGCGCGGTGCTAGTCACCCTGCTAGCCCTACAGGTGACCCTGAGCATTCATCTAGCGCGGCTGCACGAGGTGGGGGGTCGCGAGAATACCGCCGACACATCATTCTCCTTTAAATCAAAGGACCTTCGAACCGGGGGACCCCTTGCCGCCACCTTAATGGTCTGCTTTTTCATCTATATGGCCTACGCTCTTTTGCCGATCAGACTCAGGCATGCCTGCATCGCCGGGATTGTTTTCTCGGCCGCTCATCTTATCGGAGCCTTTCTGCTCTATCCGCATTATCCATCCATGATGGCACACGTGAGTCTAATCACTAAGTCTAAACCACCATTAGCAAACTTCGCTTATTTAAGAGCCTTCAAAATCTCTTCACTTATTAGATTAAAGAAAAGCGCTACGATATTTTCTAATTTTCTTAAATGTGAATCCACCATAAAATGCAAATTTAATGAGGCTGATAAGGCGCTCGTAAAAGTTTTTAATGCCTCGTAAATAAGTTCTCTAAGTTTCTATTTAAGAAACATCCTCAATGTTTCCTTTTTAAGTTAGTAAAATTTAAGGGATTGTATTTTTTATTGAATGTGTACAATTAATAATTAGATTTTGTATGCTATTATAATTAGATCGACCCTAACATTCTAACTTTTCACCGGTTTCTAAAAATAATTTCGTATTTCGTGTCGTAATAATTTTAAGAATTGCGTGATTATTTTAGACCGTAAAGAATAAATTTTCTGAAGTATTCGATGATAATATACTAGATAATCACAGATATTCGATGTTAAAAAGTTTTCCAGCTTTGTTGCGGCACATATGACAATTATAAGCTGTAGATTCGTGTTAATTAGCGATCGAGTTTATACGTATACTACGTTTGGTCCAGCAATTAGCGAAAGTAGGTTACGCGATGATATTAATTAATCGATGTTACGCGGGGCTCATAGTGCATTGTACGTTTCCGGCGTGTGTTTCTCATATATCGCCACGTGATTCTTGGTCTGTTTTTCAGTCAAGATATCGCTTATTACAGTATTGTATCTACATACATATTATATTATACAACATATAATAATCTCTCATGACAATCAAGTCCAATAATTCTTTGAAATAATCTTCAAATAAGATATTTGAATATAAATAAAGCAGATTCACATGTACATATAAACATTAGTTTCTTTTCTTTTATGTTATATAGAATATTCAGAGCTAATATAGGCAATGTAAATAATTTAAATTTTTTAATAAAAATTAAAGATCATTTAGAAAAAGGTCTTTTTGTATTTCTTGCATTTATACATGCTGCATAAAAAAAATCTATAATTTAAGTCTAAAATCGCGAAATATATATACCTAGATGATATTTCCGTAACATAATCTATTTCTTTTTTGTTTTTGATATATGCATTATAAAAAAATCACCTAAATTCTAGATAAATTTAATACAAGCTCCTGATAAACCTTTTATCAAGTATTGAAAATATTTCTTTAATATTATATAACGTCGTTATACTTCGTGATTATCGGCGCTGAAAATGACGGCGTGAATAACAGTGCAATTATTAGCAAAATTGGCACTGTAATCAATACATATCGTCACAGAAATGGTTGGAGTTCACGAAGTGACACAATACCCGGCGACCGTACACGCATCTATTTATTAACGTTGCACAAAGTGGGCATGAATGCCCGAAACGAGGTGTGTTGTTCGCAAATAGCTGGTGAACTGAATTGGAAATCTAATTAAAGCGGATCTCGATCTGCTTCGATGTTTGCCCGAGCACGTTTTGACATGGTATTAATTTCATTTCTATTGTCGGATTTTAAACATAAGTGTTCGCGAAACATAAGCGTTCTTCGGATCCTTTTTATTCCTTCATTTTCGTATATGAAAGAAAAGAGAAAAATAAGCACCATGAAAAAAAAAACTTTGGAAAATCTATAAATAAGGAAATTATTAAATCAGTTCCGTAAAACTAATCAGACGAGAGTTACAAACGTAAAAGATCAAAGAAATATGTATTCCATGATTTTTCAAAGAGAGCTTTAATAAATTTCAATGAATTTATTCAATGACTTTAGTTATGATGAAAGAAACGTGAAAACAAGTAAACAAACCAAGCGTCAAGATGGCAATCGGGAAACTAGTTTTCTTACGACTGTATTCATTACAAATCTCATTAGCTTTTATACCGTGATCAGAGAGCATTGGCTTGATAAGAGATAAGAAAATAAATCAATGCTGCGGAAAAAGCTAAAGAGAACATCGTGCTAGATGCCGACCCCGCTTGTTGTGAAGTCTCGTGGAAAGGGTTTGGTCTTATTGCATCTCCGTCCGCGAATGAACGTTCCCATCCATCAAGTTTCTCGCCTGGATTCCCCCTTTTCGCGCTCTATTTAAGTTTTATTACGTCGAGAACTCAGGATTCCACGTAATTACGAACGTATCGAGACCGCGCTTTGTCGCCTTCTGTCGTCACCGAAGAATCTAACCGTTTTTTAAAGGGCAACACTATCATGGTGGATGCAAATAGATCTATTATAACTAAAGCTGATAAACTGGATATTAATAAAGTATATAAATAAAATTGCCTAGTACGTAATAAAATCTATAAATAAAATTGCTTAATTGCGCAATAAAATATTTCTACCAATTATTATAAAAGTGCCTTAAATTGTTGACATAAAATAACAGACTTATCATACTGATTGTTTCGTATAGTTGTTCATATTCTACTTGTAAACATTTATTGTTAAAAAAGTGCCATATATAGAAAAGCATTTCGAATATATCCTCTTAAAATATTACAAAATAATATTTTAATGCCTACGCATTCTTCAGTAACCTTTTAATAAATAAAAGCGCGAAGAGATAGAATTATCGAGAAATGTGCGATTTAAGGTATGGACGATATATTTAGGATATAGATATAATATAGGTAGATCAAATTAAGCCACCTGAAAATAGGCTGGCGAAAGCCGATGATTCGAACAAAGTGAACGGATTGCGTATCGTAATCTCTTTCAAATGTAGTCTCTGTTAGAATCCGCGTGGCACACCTCGCATGTCAGCGCATTAATAATTCATCCGGCTCGTTATTTTCACATTCGGGAGAGTAATATCATTTCATCGGCCAGGCACAGCCACGTCCCACAAAATGGACCGTAATTGCTTTTCACGCCGCCGCGTCCGCGCAATACATACGACGACCCCCGATATAACGTTAAAGGCCCAGTGAAGGGCTTACGCTTTCAGATAATCTGCGTGTTGCACCTCATACAGAATGAAAAATAACGTTTTAGTTACTAAAAGAAGCTCTCGTTAAGCTACATAAAACGATGTGTCTGAAAGAATCACGCGCGATTCTACAACGTACGGTTAATTAACGAATTGCAGCAAGGGAGTCACGTTTGCAGGAAACGTTTTATGTACTATCGCGTAAAATCAAATTACCTTTTGGAAACTGTCAAGCTATTATAATTATATTCTAAAAGAGACGCTCGTGTAATTTTATAATTTTCAGTTATCTTATTGTCATTAGTACTGAATATTAATGTACGGAAAATTATTATATTCTTGCGGTTTACATTTTTAATGATGCATAGAGCAATGATAAAAATAATTGTTTTATATGTATGTGTAATTTCTGAAATAATCGTCTTTGTTCAAAAAATAAACTAAAGTTGCTAAACTTTGAAACTTAAGAAAAGATGTAAGGTGAAGCGAGGTGAAAGAAACACATAGCTAAATAAAACTCCGAACGGTTTATCATGAATTAAGGATGCTCGTAAACCGATCCTTATTACGGCGAACAATTTGATCTTTTAGGATGAAGTATCGCGAGGTTCTTTCACTGAGCCAGGGAACCAGGGATCGACTAAAAATCGTAAAAATTTCAATAAAGTTGCCAACAATAAAATATCATAGCCACTTGCGGTTACATTGTCATCTTAAATCATTAACTTGTCGATACTGCACTTTACTATCGTTGCAAGGGCAGAATTTGTAATACTAAATTTGCGACACTAAATTGATTATTCAACAAATTGAAAAATATAAACTAAATTTACATATTAAAAAAAAGTAAAACTAAATATTCAATGAGTCTTGTAAAAATAATAATAATAATCTGTCATCAGGATTCATAGTCCTACCAAAAATGGCAGGAGATAATTATAAAGTTACTAAAATTAAATTGACAGTACCTATAATTTCACAGTTTCTTGTAATTTTATACTTGTTATAAAACCCTCTTGCAAAAAATGCTTCAGTAAATTACTGTGTCTTAATTGTTTTCTTTAGATATAAATCACGTGAACATTCTGTAACGTTAAAAATAAATGGTGTAAAGAAATTGTACGCATAGTATGTACACCCGCCGTAACTTTAATCCCATGTAAACTGACAGTTCAGCGCATTTTTCGTTTAGCTTGAGCGAAGATAAATTGAAAGATGGTACTTGGCTTTATACTAATCGGCTTATTGCGTAAACCATTTGACGATCATTCTGGGACAGTATCACATTCACTTAAGAGAGTGTAATTATATTAAGAACGCGACTTCGTGATTGATCTATGTGTGAGAAGTTTTCTCATTTTATACTATTATTTTGCTCATCCTTGTATACGAGCATATGCAACAAAATATGCATAAGTATTACGAATAAGCTGCTTTAGCAATAAACATTTTATAATAAGTAGCTTGCAAAATATTTGCTGTTTACGCAAATTATCAGTGGAGCACAGATTGAAAAGAATGTATATGTATGTACACACACACACACACACACACAAAGAGAAAGAGAGAGTGAAAGAGAGAGACTTTTTAGAAGATTTAACTTTTTTTCTTACCAAAATATATTTTTGCGAAAAGGCCAAGCCTTATCGTTTCGATTTTTCTGTACAAATCATTCATGTATCAAAATATCGTGCTGCTGATATCAAAGAAATTACTAGTTGCGTTCTCCAACAACTGGGGCCAACAGCAATTAAACATTATAGACACGCGCTGAATGTAGTTCCTCGCGAGGCAAACGAGGAAACTTTCCTCGATCTACTCGCAAAGGGAAAGTTCGCGGGACTGCGACGTCCGTTAATGTATTCTCGGCGTTAATGTCCTTATCACGTGTCCGAGTATCCACGCGATAGGCTCGGTTAACTTGTTGTCACTACTCACAGTCCGCAAGAGCGAAGCTCAACAATAGTCCTCAAAGGACCTTTGAACCACACCGGAGATGCAGTATTCGACGAAAGATGCTGCCCACCGACACTAATGGACACAGACATCACGTTCTAGAGGTTTGCTGATTGCATCGACTGTTTCGCCTTTGGAATTCAGTTCTGGCGAATCACATCTCCGCCAGCTTGTTTCGGATATAATTGTCGCTTTTGGAGGATCGAGTGCTCTCGGGTAATTAGCGTCTCTGTTGTGTAAGGATCTTCTAGACTGACCTATTTTCAAATGTTACGCCAACGTTACGTGTATTCTCGAAATAGTGACTGCTATTTATGTCTTATTGTTAGGTTACTTTTCAAAAAATTTATAAAAATTACATCAAATAAAAAATTAAAATAGATTAACTTTGCTCACTGTGTGTAAGTCAATGTTTATACTTTATTTGCCCTCGTACTAAGAAATTTTGACTTATTACTCGAGCACCAGTTAATATAGAAATAAAACTGTAACTCTTTACAAACACACATTAAACTACCGTGCGCAATATATCCTATATTTTATATTCAAATTATTTTACATAAAATTTTTATACAATAACATTTTTTTATTTCATTAAAATTTCAAAATTTCTGCAAGGACATATCTTATGTATGTGAATCGCACGATATATTCGTAAGTTGTCTATTATAACATTGCTTTTCGTAATATTTCGTCTTCGGCAAATCCTTATCTCGATCATTCGAATATAACCGTTACGTATCGATATATTTTTTTATGTCGCGTAAAAACATTAATAACAGTCGCACGCGGGCGTATCCTTTATGAAGGTTTATAGCATATACAGAAAAAAAATAAAAAAAACTAATACGTATTCGAGGGGTGCAGTTTATGGCGCAGTGCGGTTCTTCGTGATAACGTATCTTCTTACGGTTGCACGAGATGCAACAGCAACGCCTGTATCGATCATTTTACGAGGGCAAGTTATCAATGTAATATTTTTTTCTCTCGCTTTTATGAAGACACAGAATTATACGGTATCCAATAAACTTCTCGAAACGGGTACGCGCAAAATCTTATTTGCCTCACGATGTTCGCTCGCGGTAATTAGTACTTAATTAACTCGGAAACAACACAAAGTTTCTTAATTTTTATCTCCACTTTACGAGATAATTCGCTGTCGAAAGCTATTGGACTAATTGGGTCACAAACTGTCAGTAACTATTTCTCTTATCGTAACAGATATGCTAAATAAAGTTCAAAAAGGAGGATCCTTTCGTTAAGAACTTATTTACATATCTTTTCTTACTATGTTTCTAATAGTTTATATAGTAAAGTAATTGGCTGGAATCCGTGTTTCTATATTCTACACATTTCATTTTGAAATATATATTGGGGCCGATATGGGGCATTTATACACCGATGCAAGCCGAACCCATTACTCGATGCACTCGCGTCGATAATTATCCTATTTGTATATCGCAATTTTCTGTACGAATCGACGGATTTGTCCGATCGATAGCCATTTCGCTAATCCGGACGAGCGTGCGCTCACAAAATTTCCGTCGGATACTTTAACAATTTGCAAAACGATTTTCACGAACAGCTCGAATAACAAACCGAAGTAGAGACCCCTCGAATACGTATTAGTTTTTTTCCATTTTTTTCTATATATTTATCAGCCCAGAGAGTAGTGCCACTTGAAAATGTGTATTCGTACAATCGAGCGCATGTCGAACTTTGCCTTCAAACGTTGTAATAGTAAAATGTATTTTTGAAATAAGTAACGTAAAAGAAAAATTGAAATTAAAGAGTTCGTTCTATCTAAAGCGAAGGTGATGTAGACTGGAAATAACCACGACGAGAGAACCTTCAAAATGCAGAAACAGATGTTACTCATGTTACGTGTAAACAATCGCGAAAGTGTTACCAAATGAAGACGTGCTAATCACTCTACATGAATGTTCTTTGGTCCAGATTTGTTCTTCTCAACCATCCGTCATGTCGAGGAAAAGGAGTTCTCCCCTGACGTTACATCACATGTATCATTAGGTATAACACGGATTCGACATCGTGTATTTCTTTTCTTTTTCGAGGACAGAAAATCCACCTGTATTGTCCCCTGGTAGGCACGGACAGGTGGATTCTCATAAATAACGGCTTTATTTTCTCGCCCCATAGCGAGGGTGGCCGGGGGATGTTTTATTCAATGGCACCGTACGAGATTTTCATATTGATGACACAGCGCTGAATTACATCGATAACAAGATTTCCCTGAATGATTTATGAACGTTTATTAAGCTGTCGTAGCTATTCATAGAAAAATCGGCAGATACGAAAAATATTTCAAAAATAAGAAACTTCTAGCGACAGAGACAATAACGGTGCCGCGGCGTGATACGTTCGTTATTTATGTGGGTTGTATGTCGTCGAGGAGTAATCAAGAAGCCGCGAGGGAACATGAACAACCGTTATCAGCAAATTTCAAACCAGAAGTTGTGTAACGGTGTTTCCGTTTTAGCAAAGACATTAATAACGCTCAGTGACACATTTATAGACGTAGAATTGCGCGCGGGACGGGAATAAATAAAATTCATCGTTTGTAGGAAACTATCAGCGGAACGATCTGTCTAGAAATTTCACACGCACAACAAGACAAGTGACGCGCCACTTCTCCGCGTAATCACGATGAAAGCCGCAACATTTGGCGCAGTTTATCTCGCGTCCGTTTGTCGGGACCACTCAACACCAGAGATCGCGTCAAAAGTGCCTCTTTGTAGCGCACGAAATCGCTTTGCTTTCAAGCCGGTATACACGAGAGAAGCGTCGCATTTTGCCTAATCGACCGGAAATGCGAAAAGAGACAATTCGTGATATTGTACAGCTGCCGTTTATTTGCGGAGCGGAGGAGCAAGCGGCGATGAAGACAGCGGAATCGCAACGTGGTATATAGATAACGACGAGTTCCATCGTTTGTCTTCTCGACATGAATATTTGACGGAAAATGTCGCGAAGCGCGAAAGCAAAGCGAGAAAAGGAAATGGCAAAAGACGAAAAGAGAATCAGCGTTGAACTTTCTTCTCCGCGGCACAGCTACAAGCTGCATCCTTGTCGATTTTGCAGAATTACGGAATATTATTAAAATACAAGAAAAGAAAATGACATATTTCACAAACAAACTTAATTTATTGTTTATTAAATTTTTTACTTCGTAGGAGACGTAAAAATGATTCGAAAGTATATTAACGTAGTCACAGATAAAGAATTTCCAACGCAATTTGTATAATTAAAGAAAAATTGCAGTTTTCATAGTAGCATCTTGTCACTTTTTTTTTTTACTAACGATGAGATATTTTTTGTTCATTAGTAATGTAACAGATAAAAAATTAGGATTATTTTTTACAATTATACCTGCAATATTGCTCGTCTATCATATGCATCATACATATATATGTATATTATAATATTGTATTTGATGGACAGAATAATATATTATATACTTAGCGCGAGACGTTTACTGCGTCCCTTGATAAGACGCGCGTGTACCGGAAGTTACTTATAAATAGTTTACGTTGAAATTTCTTTACTTTACCTTGGCAGGGATTTATTCCAATAACCTTCCCCTAAAGCCAGACTATTTAATATTAAATACCGAAAGCTGAAAAGTTTGAGTGGAAAAGTAAGACCCAAATAAAATTTTCATCAAAACGATACCAGTATATCTCATAAGGCACGGATATTTTATTTAAATGTTTGCAAGTGTAACAAGTTTTAAAATGTATTACAAGGAAAAATTAAATATCGTTTGAAAATGATAAACAATGGACAAAGAATGATAAGAACGAAGTAAAAAATGGCAAACAATGGATTTTTAGACACAGTTTAAATAGAATTCTCTCGGTAATTTTTGTTATTTTCGATACGTGCACTATAAATATATGAACGTGATGAAAAAGAATATGAGAAAAAATAAAATAAAACACGGAGTTCAAATTAGGCATAGTCTGATTTAGAAAGTCATGATTTATAATATGTTAAAGTAACATATATCTTGTTCTGCATAAAAAAGTTATAGCTAGAATTTATTATAAAATATGTGAACTACACTACACTATTCTATTTATTATATTTTAATCAATTATTCTGCCAGCAGCCAGATATACATATGGTCAAATCTATTGAAGTCTGTTACGTTCGTTTCTTCATTTTTCCCCCGCGATCAATCCAATCCTGTGTTCAATTTCCGGCGATTTTGGTAATTGCACGACTACATCGCGAAAATGTGCGGATTTTCCATGAAAAACGGATATTAACGTGGAACGCTACAATTTTAATCGAGGCTGCGGAGTAAATCGCAAAAAATTCGATACGAAGAATTCGCCGACGTTCGCGTAACTTCCACGCCGACGAAAACAAATCGTACGAATAGTTCGGATGCGACTGGCGTGGCGCAATGCCGGAAAAAGCGATGAAAAGATTGTCATAAAATAAAAAAACAAAGGCCTGGTAACGAAAAATAAAAAAGAGAAGGAAAAAACATATAAGCTCTAAATAAAAAACAACCCGTTCGGTACGTTAAATTGTTTAATGGACAATCTCTCGATATAAGTTCCGTATTTTCCCGTTTTGTCATTTTACAGAATTAAACGCGAATTTTCTCCGACGACATCGCGATTCGCTCAATTCCGCCATCGCTGCGTTAATTAACTTCAAATTAACCAGCGTTGCGTCGCTTTAACCCTTTGGCTGCAAGTCCTACTGATAGGCGAGGGGAACGGCTGAATATCCGCCGAACATATTCTCGCGAAGTTAAATCCAGTACACATACTACTTAAATGATTTTTACTTTTTTTTAGTTCACATTTAACAAAGTATTGTCTTCCAATCGTTTTCTCTCTTTTAAATTTTATATGCTAAACTATAATAATTTAGATCTGCACTGACATGATGGTCAGTGACGCGCAGCGAATGGGTTAATCAAGATACGAGAATTAAGACACCGGAATATTATGTTGGAAGAAGTCTTTGATTTGCGGAATAGAATTTTTACCTCTTCGTGCGCGCCGAGTCAGAATATTTTCGCGTGATTGCCGCGAAACCGAATCTTCCGCGAACGACGATGACGTGCTCGATCAATCACACTCGATCTTCGACATCGGATCTACGGAATCACGAAAATGACCTAGATACATCAAATCATTGCGAGCGATTACGAAGGTACTTGCAAAGTCACGTCATCAAAAATACTAAAACGAACAGTCAAGAGTACGTCATCCTAAAACAAACACAATTGTTTTTTTTTCATAATTAAAGAATTGCTTCTACAAAATTTGATTTTAGATCATTAAGATTTTGGACTCGTCTCTTACATCTCACATCTTCATGATAAGTATGTTTCCCTTATCCGTTAAATACTGAAGTATATGAGAAATACACAGGTATTTAGTTGCGTTTCCGCGGAGCAAGTACACAATCACTTTTAGCGAACAATAAGCCTCGCACTGTTTCGTAAATCTTATTTTAAAGATTTACGTATTAAAGTCTTTCATTTTACATTTTTCTCTAACTAAATTATGAAATTGCTTAAAATCTGTCGACACTCGCAAGCAACTAACAGCATCATTTTTCACGTCGTGTCTACTTAAAGACTAATAAGCGAAGGGAAAAAGCGACCCAAGGGTTATTAAGTATTCCATTCTCCTGCGAGAGACGACCATCGCCCATTCTAGCTGTAACTTTTTTCCTTTTCCGTCCGTTTCTTAGCATGAAGAATGAAGGGGATAGTTCGCGATGAAACGGAGAGGCAATCCGGTGTCGACCCTTATCTTGGCTATCCGGCCTACAATCTTTTCCACTCCAAAAGTGTAACGTGACCTTGCGTCGCTGTGGACAGCCTCACTGACGACCACGAGGCTGAGGATCATTCCGAAGGGTCGACCCGTGTGTATCTTAATAGCCGCAGTAACTATCGATTTTGTTACTAAAATAATTCGGCTCGAATATAACCTACGGTGTAAACTACCCGCGCCATGACGTAAATAGCTATTTCTCCGGTGTCATCTTCAAATAAAGATAAACAGCCGGCGATAGGCGGAGAAATTGGCGAGAATGGCAATCGTGCTAGTCGAAACATTGTAGCGAGTTAAATGGAATGAAATAATGGAGAGCCCGACGCGACAGCCGTAAGCGGCTCTTACCAATACGAAGCGAAGAGAAGATAACAGTGATGAAAACGATGGAAATACAACGATAGTGTAACGATGACGGGAATTTATAGATATTCAGCATTCTAAAATGTATAATACTTATAAAATATGAGTAATAACTATCCTATAAAAAAATAACTTTATTCTTTAATAAGGAATCCAAATAATCACATCAACACTGTATCTGAAAATGCAGCCAACTTGTACGAAACAATGATTTCGCAAACATTTAATTTTACTTATCTGAGAAGCAATTAATTAATTTGGAATAGAATTATATTAAAGAGCATATACATCAAGAGAAACCTTGAATTTTAAGATTAATACAGAGTTTCTCGGGACTGGCATTGTGTGGTTAGTTCTATTTGCGTTTCCGGAACTTCAATTTATCCCGGCAGCGTGCAATCTTAATAACATTTACGCGAGCGAACCTATTCTAGTTTCGGTGCATCGCTGAGATGCTCTCATCTTTTGAGAGCCATGACGTGCGCGCGGTACCAAAGGAGAAAAATAATTAGGTATTTCGAACAGTTTTACAAATATGCAAGGTCCGTTATGTGTCAGACACACAACCGCGAGTTCGGGGCAAATTTTTCTTTTTTCAAACAGGATATTTCTCTCAAACTAATTTTCTTGGTAATATGCAAGAGAGCCTTATTTTCACGACGAGACTGGGTTATACGCAAACGGTTATTGTATGTTTCATACGAGCGGCACAAAGTGCAACGTTGGTGTTGATCACATCTACGAAACGCATAAAGGGTAAATGTATGCGCGCGTGTGTGTGTGTGTGTGTGTGTTTAGGATAAGAAAAGTAACAAAAGGTTTTATCGACGCTGTCGTGGTTGCGTCGGTAATTTCGCCAGATAACACGCAAAGACGCTAGAATGCTCTTCCACTGAAATCAGAAGGGAATAGGTAGGGAGGTTAATAGAAAGAAGAGAGTCCCGACGAAAACCTTGTCCTGACGCGTTTCCATCTCGCGAGATTACCATCGATTCTCGTACAATTGGCCGCTCGTTCGCGAAAAAAGTTACGACGGAGAACATTGGTTCGGCAGCCACTCGCAGGAGATTGGTATTAGGGAATTTTCCGAGTTTCCTACAGCGCACGCTATATTATAATGCCTAATCAATCACATTTTCGGTGTGTTATTCATTTATTCCTTCATCCTTCAGTATAAAGTTCAATCAAGTTTACGATATATTATGCACGTTATCATATTCAGTAACTTGCTGATGGTTTTACATTTTGATCAGATAAGTGTCATTCTTCGGTACAGTTGTGTTTTCTAAACTTTTCGGATGCTGCAAAGATGGAATGCATAATAGAAATTATGTAATAAATAATTTTTTGTCCTAATAAATAAATAAATAAATAATTAACATTTTATTTAAAGCCCAAAGTTAAATATTTGTTTTATAGATAGTTTTATTTGTGCATAACATCGTGTCGACCTTCGCTATAGTGATTTATCTTCCCAAGACGAATGAAAGCATACAAGAATTTCGAGAGTTAATCAATTTTACGTTACAATGAGCTAAATTGAGTTCGCTATGAAAACTGATTATGTAAATTAGGCGGCAATTACGTGCATACTTGTGCGCGAAATAACACATCTTCGGGGCAACGCATATTTGTTCATGCGTGTGCGGAATAACGCGCGTGAAATAATGCATTACTGCCGCGAACAAACGCGGACGCACAAACACGAATGCTCGAATGAAAACGAGGGTACAAAGGACCGAATAAAACAGCCTCGCCGAAAGGCTGCCATTTTGCAAGAATGTTCATTCGGTCGTTCGCTTTTACCATTTTGAGCTTAAAAAAGCACAATGCGCGACCACACAGAGGGAGAAATCTTTCATTGCGGCACATAAAATGTCGATCCTGCGAGACTCTTGCATAAACGAGTACATGTTAGTTGTTCGGAAAAGAGTAGGGAATGCTCGCGATTTTATCGCACGAACGTTGGTTGACTTTTAATCCATGTTTAATCATATTCTTTGTCCATTCCCAAAGGCACAAAAAAGACAAAGAGTGAATTAAACCGCGGTTAATGCAACGTTGATCATCTCTCCTTGTAAAACGTGACATAATTACAAAACTCATGTGGCCGTTTCTTTGCGTGTACGTAATACCTCTCAAAGGCAACTCTCAAACCTCAAAGAATATTTCGCGAGTTCGCGTTTTCGCAAAAACATTTTTGGAGCTCGCTACCTCTGCTCTTCAGTCAAACGGACATTCACAAACGTGAACTTTCATAATAACTACGTCCGTGGCCCGCGCACGTTTAATTAGAGCATCTGAGAACGAACTGAACGGAACTTGGTAGATCCCTACTGAAGTATGTTACTGAGGTATAAGAACTTTCGCGATGTCGTTATGATCGTTGATTTATATTTTCAATGAGATCGGGAGAAAGAGAAAGAGAGAGAGAGAAAGAGAGAGAGAGAGGGCTACCTACGAAAGTTGAAATAAACAGGAAGCTTTATTATAAAACGTGAACTCCGTGTTGATGAAAAATAGATTGCCAGAGGCGGAATCGACTCTCCTCGACGATGTGCTTTTTTATTTATACACTTTTAACGCATGCGTTGATGCTCCTCGTATACCCTTTCCGCCACTAAAATCAGAGTAATTATTTTATTGCGTATTTTACTACATATTTAAACGGCCGATTGTAGCTGGCTCGTGGCGTCGGTAAAAATAAATACGCGTTTCGGTTTTATTCCGAAATTTCTGAATTATCCGTGTATAAATAATATCGCAGCGAGATATCCGCGAATGATGAACAATTTTGGTAATTGGTAATGTAACGAAGAATTTTTTTAAATGACAACGCGTACTTTTTTCCTTATATAGAGATTGTTATTAATGTTGCAAGTGTACAATTAACGTAATTTCTTAAAAAGAAAATCAGACAAATTATTTGAAGAAATAAAGTCATACCCTTTTTAGCTGCATGCTACGAAGAACAACTCTAATAACATGCAAACGCGTTGGTTACGTGTACAACCCACGTAACCGCAATGGATGCGGCATTAAATTTTTATTGTCAAATTACTGTTCTTCTCTTTGTTTCTTCATTATCTTATTTCGTTTTATGTTATCTTTTAGATATTAATCAGATAGATATTAATCAGTTTTTAATTAACGTAATGAAAAAAGGTTATATGTATATGTATTATGACAACGTCACGCTAAGAGTAAAATTATACCGCGTTACGATCATATAAATATAAACACATCAAAAAATTACAATAAACAAGATTTTTAGAAATTTAATATAAATAAAAAGATACGGATGGCTATTACCATAAGTTCCAAAAATCACATTTTAATAAAATATTAAGGGAAATTGTAACAGAATTATTATAAGAGTCAAAAAGGTCTAGAAACTTATGAATATTACGAGGATTTAATCTAACATGAAGAGTTCTCGCAACTTTTATATCGATAATTCTCCAGAGTAGTTTCACTTGTTGCAGAAATTTAAACAGAAAACGTCTTCGCGTATCTGTTAACTGTCTGCTGACAGTGCTGATAAACATTAATGAACTACTTTTCTTGTATCAAAATATTGAACTTACACTTTTTAGATATTACGCAATACCTCGTACAATACAAGCGCACATTCGGTAAGAGAAATGCATTATTTAACGTTGCTCTTGGAAAAGCACTTACAAACTTGGAGCATGTGGTTGATCTCGACACGTGGATAAAGTGTCTCCGCGTTCCGCTAATAGCGCGGAAATGTATTCCGCGTTGCGTTAATTAGTACGAGTGTTGCAGCGCTGGCGGAAGTTATGAACGGAACAAAGAGAATCCCGTCGCGTCGCGCGGCTTGATCCGGTTAGGAATTAATCGCGTCTCATCGGAGTTTGCCACGATATTATATCCAATCGGGTCAATTAACGCGCCGTTTCACTTATAAATAAAATTCGAAGAATTATTCATATTCGTCAGTGATTCCTCGCAAACTATGGAATTTTTGTCTTTCTGCGAAAGAGCTAGTTGATCATCAACTTTTAATGAGACGACGTGTCAGATAAGAGGCTTTAGTAACGTCCATATAGCTCGTCCGTAGTTTACTTGATTTGATTTGCGCCAAGTTTATTGTGGCGATGAGAAACTATAACGTTTCAGTTAACAGCTTTCCTACATAGTTACGTCTGTGTCAAGTGGTAAAGTAAACCTGCGGAGACTAATGATGTAGATAAGGGCACGACTTGTAATTGATAGGGATATAATTTGAAGTTTATTAAGAGTAAGATTGCTAATTAGAAATATAGAGACGCTGAACCCACTGAACAAAGATCGCGTTTTGATAAGGGGAGATTTGTAGTGTCCAAGACTGTCCGGTGCAAGCACTCCTTTAATTACGACACAATCCCATGACAGGAAACCCGATCACTATGTCCGGTATCAAGTTTTCTCTGTAAAATCTGTCCGCTGATTTCAAGGAAACAAAGGCAGAAGATAGAAGCTGAACGAGCAAAACGGTCAGTCGACATCGAGATAACGGTGGTCTTTATGAGGAAGAAATACAACGTGAAATTATCTTCTCACAAGACCGAGCAGGAATTAATTACATAACATAGAAAAGCTCTTAATAACTGAATAATGAAGTTGGCCTAAATTATTATAATTTACAGAAATGTCATATCATGCAGCCTAAAAAAACAGCAACGATTTTATGATTATTAATTGAGATTAAGCCGACATAAATAATGATCGAAGTTATAAACCCTATATATATGTTTACGATATATTTGCTCAATGCATCAACGCCACGTCGTGAATTTATAATAAGAAATTAACTATAATAATTTCAACCATTGCACAAACATCACGTGCCATGGTACTTCTTCTCGAATAACATCCTCAGGGTAGAATAGTTGTTTACCCTTATAGACAGAGAACTTGGGGTAATCCTAACGAATATCACATAATGAGCGACGACGAGCACGTATATTCATTTCAGGAGCGAAACGTGAGCCCTGCTCAAGCGTACTTCCGCGGCGATCACGTGCACGGGACTCGAATCGATCGACAACGCATCTCTCGGGGAAGTAAGTTCTCGCGGGGTCGGAAACGGAAGTCGCATGGGTGCCTCGGCTCAATGAGGAGAACGCGAAGACGGAAGGAGGGGAAAAAAGCGAATCGATATCTCCTGCACGCTCGGGAGCACTCTTCGACTCTCGTGTCTCAGGTCGACCCCCTTGTCGATGCGGCTACCAACCCCGCGACGAAGCCTCCGACGACGACGACGACGACGCTCTAATGACGCGGACGGAATAATGAACGGACGGAAACATCGCGAGGTCGACTGCCGTTTGCTTAATTGCTGCTCTCGGCGAGACACAGCGAAAATTAGGAAGAACTTAATTGCACGCGAGTTATCATTTTTCAACTGAAGCCGCGAGTTTGAAAAAGAGTCTTTTCACGCGAGCCGCTTTCAACGGCGACTACGGTACATTTGTGCCACACCTCGTCGTCCGAAAGCTCCCATTAATTTTCATACACGCACGAACGTGATGCCGCAATGGCGAACATGCCATTGAAAAGTGACTTGTAGACAAACGGAGATTTCTGGTTCAACTGGAAAGTTAGTTGCATTACATAAATCTTGATTTATGTGAACTTCTCGATGTAAGTAGAGAAAATTGAAGAACGTGATGGTGAAATGAAAGAGGACTACGTAACAATTTTCTCACGTTAGAAAATATAATATAGTCGCATCAAGATTCTATTTCCAATAAATTCTATTTCCAGCATTCACAAAAAGATGAAAGATACATTAAAGCTGCAAATGCAATGCGAAAAGCGTCAATGTATGGTGACATGAAAGAAATGCGATTTTTCGACTCGAAAGCTGCGTTTTATCGACATACGTGCATCGACTATGCTGCCATCAAGACGGCAACATGTCCACTTGCATCAGATTCATCGATAACTCTGATGGATCACTCGCCGTAAAAATGCCCGCGTCAAAAACGTGTTTCGTTACGAAGCAAACTTGCATCAAGGCGATAAAAAATTTAAGTATTATAAAAAGTTGAAGTATTGTACAAAACAATTTTATTTACAATTAATTAAAACAAGAATGTAATGATAAACTATTTAATTATAATGTATAATTATTTTACGTCTAATTTCTCTTACGTTGGAACGCCGAATTGTAAATAAGACTTTTATTAATATTTTTTCTCTAGTAAATTTATTTTAACATTTTCTATTAAAAATTTCTCAATAAAATTTTAACTTAAATTTCAATTTCAATTTTAATGAAAACTTGACAAAAATTACTTATTCAAATTAAATATTCAATAAATTATTCAATAAAATTAATTATTCAAATTATAGAGATTTTTGTGAGATGACGAGAAATCCGCTGTTGCAATTATCATATACTATTTAATCGTGAAACAATCCTTTCAACGGGTGTTCAACAAAATAGCAAGCATACACGTTTAAATGTACTGGAAACAGAAAGCTGTAAAAAATTTAAACGGATTGTTGCGAGCGAATATAAATTTCCGTCCCACGTTCTAATGTTCTATCGTCTCGCGATAAAAACAAGTCAAAGTATATAAAGATTGTAAAGTATAAATGTTAAAGCAAATATGCGTATAAAAGCGGCATATGTTTATTGAATTAATGCAAATTACATAAAAATAGAAACCAATGTTTTCTCCATAAATAATTTAAATTTCATAATTTATATTTGTAAAAAAGGTACCTCTCTATATACATATATACATATGTATGTATATATTTCATAAAATATAGATATTTTTTCTCTTTTTGACTTTCTATTTATATATAAAAAATTATTTATTTAATTACAAGTTGAATAAAAGTATTACGACAATATTAAATATTTTGAAGAAATTGCGTTTTATGATTTTTTAAGAAATTCTTATCTAAGAAGAAAAAAAACATGAAAATGGAGTGAGAACGCGAGGAGAGCGCGAATATCTTTCAGTAATAAAGGTGCGAGTATGCACAGCCGAGAGCTACGCTCAGGCTCAAGTAGTAGAAATCTGAATACGGAGCGACAGGTCGCAGCAGTTTGTGCGTTTCTCGTTTTCCTCTCGTAAGTTCGCATTTGACTTCTCCGCCGATAGCGAAGAAGTTCTCCGTAGAATTTTATTGTTGGATGGTTCAAATTTACTCGAATTGTCAATTAGAGATTCGAATTGAAGCAATTTCTCGTACTAAAACAATTAAACGATATGCCAATTCTGTGCAGCATTATTAAATGCGATTAATTATTGTATAATAATAAAAATGTATTATAAAATTATATTGTAAAGAATACATATGTGTATACACTTGTATGTATATGTACAATTTCTATACGTATTCGTATTTTTAATATAGCTACTGATAAAATTTTATACATATTTACATTGACTTATATAAAAATTTAATTTTGTTGTTTATTTTCGCTTAAAAATCGCTGACTTTTATACGCGATTTTCTGTTCGTGTTACAATTGAAAATTTTATGAACGGAAGACTTATTAAGAATACACGAATTATATCAGTATACGATGATAATTCTGGTCACAACGTTGTAAATTTATAATAAAAGTTGTAAATACACGAAAAGCTGCAAATTCATGACATAATAGGAAAGACAGAGAACCAAAGAAAGAGATCAAGACCAGCCGTGCGGCGAGCACAAATCAGAAAATTCAATTGGCGTTTGAAGTCAAGAGGGTTTCGTCGCTCGAGCAGAAACAGGAAATATGATTGATTAAATGAGAGTGCTCCATGAAAACTGTAAGAAGAGTTACATATATTCGACCAAAAAAATATTGTTCCCTATATACTCGCCTCATCTACTTGCGAATTCCATCCGACCCATAATTGGACACAATCCGATACAACATGATTAATAAGAACACTAGTTTTAGCAATGTCTTTGAAGTCATCATTACCTATACGTAAGATATATCGATAAATGTGCTATCGAAGTATTCAGAATAGCCATCGATGGAAACGAGATTTAATGCCAATTAATTTACGAAGAGAATAATTTATACAGCTGCTTTGATGCGACGTCTTATAAATTGCAGTATAAAGATTATTAATATGATTATTATATTAAGATTAATAATTAATATATTTATGATATTAATATATATTAATAAAGTGTAATGAGTATTTTTATCAAGATATAAATTATAGAATATTTTAAGTATTCTGTTACATATTTTGTACTATTATTGAAGCTGTATTTATATATTTGATATTAATACTTTATTGCTTATGTTTATGTAAATTAAAAAGAGTATTAAAAACATATTGAACCGTATTGAATAGATTAATAAAAAGCTGAAATATTATGTAATTGATTTCATAACATTTTTTCATCAATCTTTTAAAAATTTATTAATAATTCACATTATTAATTGTTATGTTAAATTTGTATGTTTTAAACATAAAAAAGTCTGAAAAGACAGTAAATGCTCTTAAAATAAAAAATTTTATATTTTTATAATTTTTTAAATATGTTATAAATACGTCATTATCTGTAATTGATTTATATTAGGCTTTTTTCTCTTTCCTTCCTTTATCTTTTTGAATTCTTGTTTGTGATAAACAATATCATATGCACCTCTATCTTTGTGCGAGTTCATCGAGTAATATGCAATTCCCTTACAGATACCGTTATATGAGCCTCATGAAAGCATTCTCAGTGCAGTTTTCAAAGCAGCCAGCTGATTATGAGGCATGAAAAGCATTTCTTTAGCCCGGCGCGCTTTTTAAATCCTTCTGCGAAACTCGACCTTCATTACAGCGGACAAATCAGCCGACGAGGCGACGTTTCTCTCTATTGCGACCTTGTACCTTTGTTAGACATATATGTGAGGCCGGCCGTTTTCCCGCGACATGCAATATTCAAGCGGGTCTTGTAGAATTCTCCCTTAAATTCGCAACGATCTGACCTGCGGATAACGCAGGAGAACCGCGAATCTCCCGAGAGACCGATGTAACTCTCTAAATAATTAAGTTCAGAACCGCATCTCCGTACATATACTCTGACTTGGCGGAATTCTAATTGACGGAAAGCAAAGTATCGTCTATAGCGGCCAAAAGTTAGTGATATTCTCTCTCTCTCTCTCTCTCTCTCTCTCTCTCTCTCTCTCTCCTCCCCCTCTTCCTTCGTCCTCCCTCTATCCTTCCTTAAACCAGAATTTCACATAATATGGATACTACGTTCAAATACAAATCGTGTAGAAATAGAGGAGAATACTTTAAAATATTCTAACATTTCGACCCGCAACAAAACCGAATTTAGAAAAGTAATTTTTACATCTTCACAAATTTTTGCGCAGAATTTAATGTTAATATAGATAGATATGTATTCAGTACAAAAGTATAAGAATATCCTGATGAAAATTAAAGAGGATAAAGAAATTAAATATGCTTCTTTTATTGAGTTGATCTTTTTAATATAATACTTCCAGAAAAAAAAGAACATTTTAATGAAAATTAAAGAAGATAAAGATATTATATATAACCGTTTTATTTTTTAAGAGAATTTAAAAAATGTGACAAGAAATGCTGTTTTACGCAAATTTCTATGTTACAGGTATATATATATATATATCATCATAAAAATATCTTTGCTCTTGAATACTTTCTTATATCACATAGAGATGATACTTCCGGGAATAAATTTTTCTAAAATCTCTATTAATATTTTTCTTCGTAAAAAAATTGTAACAGTTTTATCAGATCACGTAGAGAAATATTGCCGTGAAGCTCTGCAAAATACCCGCACCAAAAAATGTAGCTCGTAAAAAGAATAGCGATTCGAGGGGTCCAAGATGACGATCCTACAGGTGGTTGCGAATAAATCCGCCTAAGATTACAAATAAGTTATATAGCCACCTTAAGCAATTCCACGCAGGATCCGATAATCCATTTTGAAGATTCAGACAAGAGTAGGACAAGAGGTTGGCCGACCCTTCGCAGATAGTTGACGTACCTTCTATGAAGATAGATCAAAGAGCCGCGCACGGTACAAGCCACCATACAAGGTGTCCCGATAATAACCCATCAGAACTTGGGTTTCATTAGACGGGAGGACTATGTATACAACGTAGGGTTGCATGTAATTGTGTGCGCTGCAACAATCTCTTCGAAACACTGTGAGCAAACTCAACCAGCAGTCCCTTTGATAGAACGCGCCCTTTACTTCGAAATTTTCCTATTTCGCGTAAGGACGCGTAAGGACGAGAAATTTCACTGTCGCGCTGTTTCGGTAAATCGCGGCGGTTTGACTTCGGCTGTTCACCGCGTAATCATACTTCAGAGTACCGCATAGCTAATGTATAATATTAATGCCTTTGAATAGCGCTTCATCATGTTTCTTGACGCCATGTCTTGCATTAACCCTTAAATTGATAACGGCAATAATTACACAAAGCTTTATATTCAATAACAAAATAAAACTATATATGTATAGTGTTTAATATTATTTAGATGTCTATAACAATGAGAATAAGAATAAAGATAAAACAAATTTTTTAAACTTTTATATAAATATTTAATATATAATAAGCGTAATTTTGTTAAAAAGCAAAAAAAAATTCTTGAAATTCATTTTTCAATCTACGCGTCTCTTTGATACTTATTAAAACTGAGAAACTGGTTAATTATGCTTTTATTATGACTTATATTTTTACACAGTAAAAATGTTTTAATACGCAATTGCCTTAATGTTATGTAAACCCACGCGATGGGATTAGCATAAATTGATTAATCTGTCAACAAACTTTAAATTAAAAAAAAAATTTTTCTTGTAATTTTATCATTATATGTCAGACCCTATGGTAAACAAAGAGCGGCCATTCAGCCAAGGCACGCAATTTTTAAGCTCTTATTTGCTAAAGAACTCCAGACAAGGACATGCTATACGGACATACCAGCCTAAAACGTTTCGATACCAAGTTTCTTCAGGAGCTATAAATATACCGGGACAATAAGGGTTCCACATACGCCGCAATGAATACTGACAGGAGCTTATTTAAATATTGACCGATACGTAAACGAGTTTTGTCAGCGGCGCGGCGACCGGAAGC